>NC_036855.1:58672749-58684612 GCF_002910315.2 Salvelinus sp. IW2-2015
ATGTGTTTGCTTCTCCGTCCAGTTAGTACTACGAGAAGCAAAATTCCTTGGGATGATCAATATGGACGGCATTTGATTGTGAGGAAATTCTAGTCCGTGAACAGAAGACTTGATCCTGTATGTTGTTACAATACACCATGATTGTTAATATGAAACATACACACCTGCCCTTCTTCACTGAGAGATGTTTGTTCCTGATCGCGCGCAACGCACAAAGAATCTGGTGACTATACGCGACTCTACAGCATGTCCCCAGAGGCCATGTTTCGGAAACAAGAGTATGTTTACAATCCCGGATGTCTCTTTGAAGCACCCTAGCCCTAATTTCGTCTACCTTGTATTAGAGACACTAGCGAGTTCAATACTCAGAACGGTGTGTGGTGTCGCGCCTCCGAATCTGACCAGAAGGCTGTGATGTTGTTTTGGGTCGCCGCTCGCAACAGTACGCAATCCTTGGTGGTTCGAAACAAAGGATCCGCTTTCTTATGTCTCAACTCCCCAAATTGTGTGAAGAGCAGACTACCAAAACGGAAGAATCAATTTATATATTTTATTTTATTTCACCTTTTATACCAGGTTAGGCAAGTTGGAGAACAAGTTCTCATTTACAATTGCGACCTGCCAATATAAAGCAAAGCAGTTCACACATACAACAACACAGAGTTACACATGGAGTAAAACAAACTACAGTCAATAATACAGTAGAAAAGAAAGTCTATATACAATGTGAGCAAATGAGGTGAGATAAGGGAGGTAAAGGCAACAAAAAGAAGCCATGTGGCGAAGGAAATACAATATAGCAAGTAAAACACTGGAATGGTAGATTTGCAGGTGGAAGAATGTGCAAAGTAGAGAGAAATAATGGGGTGCGAAGGAGCAAAATAAATAAATAGTATACAGTAGGGGGAGAGGTAGTTGTTTGGGCTAAATTATAGATAGCTATGTACATGCGAGCAGTAGTCTGTGAAGCTCTCTGACAGCTGTGCAAAGCTAGTGAGGAGATGAGTGTTTCCAGTTTCAGAGATTTTTGCCAAGTTCGTTCCATCATTGCAGGCAGAGAACTGAAGGAGAGCGGGCCAAAGGATGAGATGAATGAATGAATGTTGATCTGGAAAATGAATGCTCAGTTCAGTTGGTGCTGCCATTGGCGGCTACCGCTAGCAGCATTTAGCCAAAAGACTGCTATACTAGCTGTTTTAGTCTGTTTTACAAATGAGCATAAAGCAACAATTATACAAGGAATTGGAAACTTTCTCATTCTGAGAAATAAGGTAGGCCACTTAGTTCTCAACATCCTGAAACAAATGGACAGGCTAGGCATCTGTTCAAACAGAGATGGCTGAAGAGTACATCCATAACAATTAAACTGTTCTACCTTTGTTAGCTAGCAAATAATACATGTTGGCAAACTTGAAATATTAAAATGAACCTTGCTAACTCACATAGCATGTGGTTTGTGCTTAGAGGTTTTGAATCTAGCCTGTGTTTAATATCTACAAAATACCTGCTCAGAATTGTATTATTAGTGAATTGCTTATGCATTTTTGTGTTAAATTTGTTACAAAATGGCATTGTTAGACTGACTTGAAAGCCGTCAGTGATTATTGCAAAAAAGCTGTTAACTTTTGGGTAATACTTTCTATAGGTCTTTTTAAATTGTGTAAGTCTTTATATTTATTTAGCCTATCTATGTATAATTTCACACCCCTGAAATTTGTCTTAGATTATTTCTGACTGTTTGATAATGCAGTGTATTTTACCTTTTAATTGTACAACAAAACTTATTTCGAGAAATATTAAGAAATCAAGAATCAATATTGTGAATCGCCCATAACTTTTAAATAAAAAAATCATACACATCGAACTTTTTATGATTATATTCCCAGCCTACTTGGGTGGCTGGAGTTTTTTTGACGCATTTGTAGGCCTTCCTCTGACCACTGCCTGGTATAGAGTCGCTGGATACAGAGCTCGCCCCATGTATTACTGGCCGTACGCATCTACCCTGTATCGCTTGCCGGTTGAATGCAAGCAGTGCCATACCAACGTGATCAGCCAGTCAAATGCTCTTCAATTAAGGCACCAGTTATGATTTTTCAACACCGATACATTATGGAGGACCAAAAAAACCGATTGCCATTAAACGCCGATTTTAAAATAAAAATATTTTTTTTATTAATTTTTTATTATGAATAATGACAATTACAACAATTACTGAATAACACTATTAACTAATATAATACATCAATAAAAAATCATTTAGCCTCAAATAAATAATCAAACCATGTTCATTGGTTTAAATAATTGCAAAAACAGTTTTGGAGAAGAAAGTTAAAAGTGCAATATTCCAGTAAGAAAAGCTAACGTTTAAGTGCCATTGCTCAGAACATGAGAACATATGAAAGCTGGTGTTCCTTTTAACATGAGTCTTCAAATTCCCAGTAAGAATTTTAGGTTGTATTTATTCTAGAATTATAGGACTATGTCGCTTTTGTACCATTTGTATTTCATATACCTTGACTATTGGATATCTTACTAGCACGTTAGTATGCCACTTAACAGTATAGCTTCCATCCCTCTCCTGCCGCTACCTGGGCTCAACCAGGAACACCATCGACCAACAGCCACCGCGAAAGCAGCGTTACCCATGCAGAGCAAGGGAACAACTACTCCAAGTTTTAGAGCGAGTACGTTTAAACCCGCTATTAGCGCGCACCCCGCTAACTAGCTAGCCATTCCACATCGGTACACCAGCCTAAATCCCGGGAGTTGAGAGGCTTGAAGTCATAAACACGCAATGCTTAAGCATGCGGAAGACTCTGGCAAAACGCACGAAAAGTGCTGTTTGAATGAATACCTTACCAGAGCCGCTACTGGCCTACCACGCTCCAGACTCCTATCAAATCATAGACTAATGTGACATAATAACACACAGAAATACGAGCCTTTCGTCATTAATATGTAAATCCGGAAACTATGAATTTCAACGTTTATTATTATTATCGCATATACCTACCTGCGTTGCCATGAATGCAAAAAGTACACAATTTCAACCCGTTAATATTGCTTGCTAACCTGATTTCTTTTAGCTAAACATAATTGCAGGTTTAAAAATAAATATACTTCTGATGTATGATTTTAAGAGAGGCATTGAGTTATGTTAGGTACACGTGGAGCAACGCAGTCTTTTCCGCGAAATACGCACCGCATTCGATTATATGCAACGCAGACACGCTAGATAACTATACATTCATGATATTACTAGTGTAAATATTGATTATGATGATTGTTGTTTAAAATAAGTTTAAATGCTAGCTAGCAACTTACCTGCTTACGCGATTCGCTAACCAGGCAGGCTCCTGTGGAGTGCGATGAAGGCAGTGTTAGACGTTTGACTATTAACTGAAGTTTGCAAGATTGAATCCCTGAGCTGACAAGTAAAACATCTGTCGTTCTCTCCTGCAACCAGCAGTTTACCCACCTTCCTAGGCCGTCATTGAAAATAAAACGTGTTCTTAACTGACTTGCCTTGTTAAATAAAGGTGTAAAAAAAAAAAAAAAAAAAAAAAAAAAGGCACAACGTCCCCCAAAAGATTTCCAATTGTGAAAACTTAAAATTGCCCAATTAATCCCATTCGATTAATCGGTTGCACCTCTATGCAAACGTGGTGGTACATACACACACACACATTCATACTGACTCGACCAACACACACACACACACACTGCAGTACAATCACCACATACGCTGCTGCTAACTTTGTTAAAGCAATATATCCTGATGCCTCTTCATCTTACCCCTATACATATCTACCTCTATCACGCCAGTATCCCTGCCACATCGTAAAGTATGCTACTCAACTAACCCTGGAACTGACTCTTATATAGCGTACTTACTTCTCATTATCTTTTTTTTAAATATTCTTGTGTTTTTTTCTACTTTTTCATACTTTTTTTTATCAGTACTATGAGTACTGCTTTGGGAAAGAGCAACACAAGACATATCATGCAACTTGACATATACCCAATAAATAACATAACAAGAAACATAAACCGCATTACACAATTTATGAATCTCTCAGTTGACCTAAAAAATCCTTAATTTACTGTTTTCACATTCCACATTGACCTCTAGTACCCAGTGTTTAACTAATTTTAAAACCATAGGCTATAGGAAAATATGAACATTTCACTTGAACATATGGACGACGGCCTATTAAAGTAATTGCTGAACTTTAGCTTGATATAAACACTCCCTTTGCATACTTATTAGCCCGCCACATAAATGACTGAGAATTACAATAAAAGCTTAGCAGCCAGATGAGCAGTAGCTGGGACTCGGTGCCTCCCTGCCGGAGATGAGCTCCAGAGTTACGCCAGGCTACCCGAGCCCAGGGTGATCATCCGAGGAGGCAACAGGGCCCAGCTCCTCTCCAACTTCCACCAGCGGCCACGCCCACAGTTGAACACCAGGCCTGTCCTCTAGGGAGCCAACCAGCTTGTCCAAGATGAACACCCCCACACACTTAACACTACTGCAGACAAAACAAAGACCCACAGCCACTGAAAAGGGAAAGCAGATCCCTATAATTAGCCTTGCCCCCGCTCTGCTCTGCAAAAAAGAGTCTGTGTTTGAATTGGCGAATATGACTAACCCATCTGATACTTCCAGAATGAGGAAAATTCTTCAGCTAGCTATATATGACGTTAGGATGTTAAGAAGGAAAGCCTACTTGCTCTAATGAGACTCTTTTTTTTTTAATATCCCCACCAGACAAAAAGTCATTTCACAGCAGGTTTTTCCCTGGCCCCATCATAAGTGATATGGCTTAATAGCAGACAAAGCCTTGTTTATTTCTGAATGTATTAATTCCTTTGCTCGCAGGTATAAATGAAATGCCTATAGAAAGCTGACAGTCTATTGATGTCTACATCTACATAATCAACCGTGAGGTGGATGCAATGTGAGGATCAACGTATTTTTACCAAAACTTTCAACCCAAAGAAAAAAGGCTAATGGCTCTGTTGACTGCATAAGCAGGTTTGCTCTGAGCATCTGACTTTAATGCTTCAAATAAATGTCGTTTATATGTACGTATAAGGCACTGTCAATTTAGGGCTAAAAAGCTCCACTTGTTGTTTCACGGATGCTCAATCCATGCGGCTGCATCTAACACGTACGTGCTCTTCGTCGCTCCCCACCAACCCGCGGACAGGCGCAAACCACGGAACCGAACAGAAAAAGCTGCTGATCCTGACATTGTTGCTCATTCTCGGAGACAGTGTCCCCACAGTCATTTTTTAAATGGTGGTCAGGGGTAATAAAGGTAAAACTCCATAAACAATGGCCTAAGTAGGGTATATCTCCCTCTCGTGGGAGAGAGCTGCCTCTGGGGTGGGAATGTGCATCAGAGCTGGGCCCATTATGCTGGAGTGAAGCAGCTCACAGCCATCAAACACTCCCCCATACATTTCCTACAAGGGATTCCCTCCAACTTGGAACTCATCATTCCAAAAGCCATATTTTTTGTCACGGGATCTCATTTAGCCCGCAATTTAGTATATTGAAAAAAGGTGTCATTTTCTCTTCCCTTTATGTTATTGCCGACAAAGGCAGGAAAGCCAATTAAAAGCACCTCAGGCAGTGTAACGGCCGCCTTTGTTCGTGGACTTGACCGTTAAATCCTGGTGGTTGCCTGTGCTTTGAGTTAGGGGGCAGGAGAGGGTGGCAGGACAATACAGGAGGCTCTGAATGGACCCATCCTTGTGAGCCTCTTGCCCAGAGTCACAAGCACTAACTGCTGGGGTCCCTGCCTACATTCATGGGCCATCAGTTAAAATGTTAAAGTTTGTCAGTAGAATCTGCGGTAAGAGAACAAGTCTGTTTGGACCTATACCCTACATTTTGCGCATGCTTTGGGGATTTTGACACGAAATATTCCCAATTAGTTTCTGGGTGACCTTATGTTGAGTGGGCTTGCACCCTGGCGTGCTCACCACTAGTATACAAGCAGAGGCCAATCCCAGCCACCAGTCATCAATCCTACCAGCAGTAACAAACCATCGTGGTGACTGGCACGAGCGAGAGTAAAAAGCAGATCTGGTTCTTTTACCCAGAATATCCATCTCTTGAACGCACAGCAGGGCAACCTCTGCCGAGATGCTCATGTTCGATGAACAACTGACGGGTGCACACCAAGAGTACAACATAGATAATTGCTGCACAGTTGTGTGGATAGGGCACTCTCTCTACATCGGCCTCTGTGCGCGACCCCAATTGAGGTCTAATCCCTTCAGCTGAGCCATAAAATCCGTGCTCACCCCCAGATCGTCCTCTGCACACTGTCATGGGGATGGCGGTCCCCTCAACCCTGACTTTCACTACTCTCGATGCGACGCAATTAATACCAAGGCGACAGACAGAATTAGACAGAAGGAAGAGTAATGCGCACCTGCTCCACGCACACAGACATACCTAGGTTAGTCAAGAGAAACACTAGTGTTGTCATGTGTCCTCGTGTGTTGTGTGTGTCGTGGTGTGTTGACACACGTGGTACTCAATGTGTGGGGTATGTGGTGTGTGCTGTGGTGGCACGTGGGGTCGTAAGCTATCATACGAATTCCTATCTAACATTATTACCAATTTGTAAGTCGCTCTGGAGGGAGAGCAGTCTGCGAAATGATCTTAAAATGTAATGTACAATGTTTATCTGACAGGACCCATTGGTCTTTGCTGATATGCTGGAAAAAACAATGAGTGAGACAAAGGGACGAGGCTGACATATTCCAAGCAAACTAACTTGGCGCTGTAAACTACCACTTTAATTTAGAGGCGTGTGTGTCTCTCTCCTCTGTGTGTCTGCTCTTTATTGCTGCATACGGAAGGGATTCGAGTAGTTGCTGACTCTGACACCTGAGCCCGGTACCACTCTCAATGGTCATGTGATGCGAGGCCGTAAGGCAACTGGCCACCTGTGAAAAGGCATCCCATCTCTGTGTGTGGTCTCGGCGTCCTCCCATGGCACTGTGGTCTGGCATCCTCTCACTGGGACCTCCAGCCAAGCTGAACAACCCACTGCTAGGAGCCTGGAACCTGTAGCCACACACACACCACACAGCCACCACACACACCACACACACAACCCTTAGTCTACTAGCTTTGCCCTGAGACCGGCGACCAACACAACTCTGATCAGGAGGAGGATATACAAATGATGGCTTTGACAATTGGCGGTTGCTAATTTGTTATGTCGGAACAGCATTGTCTGGTTTCCTTCCTGTTGGCTTGACGAAAATGCCATTTGGTTGTTGATGGGTTGATGTGCTGTGTGTGTGGGTCGTGTGTGTGCATGCACCTTACACTCGTGTGTTGTGTGTGTGTGTCGCGTGGTGCGTCTCTGTGGAAGTGACAGGGAGCGATGAGAAGAAAAGGGCTGAAACTATTATATTCTGTATCGTGAGGGCATGCAAGAGTGCAGGGCAGCTGCCTTTTTGGGGATGCTAGTGATTTATATGATAGCAGGCAGCATTTCAAAGCCTGTCTCTTATTCTCCAGAAATGCGGCGTGTGGAACATCAGCAGCTTGACTGAGCCCTCAAATAATGAAGCTTACTCTACCTTTATACACAGCACACCCCCAAAGGCCGAAATCCTGCGGGACTAGCTCTGAAGCCGCCAATGTAGACGGCGGACCGAGACCACCACGTACGTTGTCAAGGCCCTTCCTCACCACACACAAAAAACCAACATCTGACCTGCAGCTTCTATGAGAAGTGAAAATGGCACAGAAAGGGCAAAAGTTGAAGGAGTGTCCACAGTAATTTCTCCCCAAAGAAAGCGCCCCAGCATCTGGCACATTAGAGGTATAAATAAGGGAGCCTCAAAGCAGAGCCAGACAATGGATTGGTCCACCTCCTATTGTCCCAGAGCCCAAGTGGAACGGCCTTGCTTCCTGTTCAGGGACACTGACCCCTACATTTTATATGTGACCTACGCTGTCAGGAAAAACCCTGAACCCTACTCTAAGGCAAAGTGTGCTGTTTGAACAAAAGGGGTCCAGCGACGACGAGAGGATTTCTTTACCCTTTTCCTCCCTCCCATCCCGTTATGTATTTCATTTGAAATTTTTTTCCCCCCCAGCGGCCCCTCTCTCTCGCTCTCGCTCTCAAACCACTGCACGCTGTCACTAAAGAAAGCGGAGATGAAAAAAGAGCTTGTGAAAAGCGCACTACGCGATGTGCTCATGTCCGGCAAGGGACATGTTAAATTTGTCGGGAGAGTGGGTTTTTTTATGCTCCGCTCTGCCGAACAACGAGGTCGCTATCACGTCCCCAGCACAAAATCAGTAAGCAATTAACTTCAATTTTCTACATTATGTGGACATCAAAGACCTGATGTATCACACCTCCCGAAAACTAACAGCCAATAGGCGCAGTGGAACATGCTGTAAATGGTGTTTGGCTCACCAGCAGTGGCTCCCTGTTGCTCCTCCGATAATGGGCTGGCGCCATCGGCATCGACCCATACCTACAGTAGCCTTCTCTCCTTGGGCTTAAAGCTGGCAATTAACGGTAAAGCTTTATTTTAAAACTGTTTGATATACAAAAGCTTTTATCCACATTTATGTGCAGCTGACCTATGGCCTCGCCTCGCACAGGGAGTTTCCTGCTTGTTTCCTGTTGTGAGGGGCTGGCGGTCAGCGGTCTATGTGGATGAGACAGGGAGTCTTCCTGTGTTCGCTGTTGGGGGGCTGGGCCAGGGTCTATGTGTTGTGGAACTGAAGGACAGAGTCCTGTCCTGTTGTTCTTTGGGGGCTGGGGTCAGGTACATGCGTGATGTGCATGAGGACAGGAGTTTCCTGTTGTTTCTGTTGTGGGGGCTGGGGTCAGGGTCTATTATGTGACATGAGGACAGGGAGTATGTCCTGTTGTTTCTGTGTGAGGGCTGTGGTCGAGGGTACTATGCTGCATGTGCGATGAGGACAGGAACGTCTCCTGATGTTTTCTGTGTGGGGGGCTGGGTCAGGGCTTATATGGGATGAGGACATGGGTTTCCTGTCGCTTCCGTGCTGAGGGGCTGGTCAAGGGTCTATGTTGATGTGAGGATGAGGACAGGCGAGTGTCCTGTTGTCTTTCGTGTAGTGGGGGCTGGCGGTCAGGTTCATGTGGAGTGTAGGACAGGGTTCTCTGCTCTTGTTGTTCCTCGTTGGGCTGTCGGCCGTCAGTGGTCTCACTGTGAAGTGGTGGATTCGAGGATGAGACAGGGATTGTCCTGTTTTCCTGATGTGGGGGCGGTCACGGGTCTATGTGTATGAGACAAGGGCGTTTCCTTGGCTCGTTTCTGTAGTGAGGGCTGGGCATCAGGGTCTATGTGGATGAGCGGACAGGGGTTGATTTGTTGTTCTGTGTGGGGTGGGGTACAGGGTTCTATGTGCGATGAGGACAACCAGGGGTTGTCTTGTCTGTTCCTGCACCCTGAATACGGGTGCTGGGGGTCAGGGTTCTTATGTGATGGATGAGGACAGGGGGCGTTGTTCCTGTGTTCCTGTGTGGGCGCTCGAGTCAGGTCTATGTATGTGGCATGAGCATAGACAGAGTTGTCCTGCTCGTTCCGGTGTGGCGGGGCTGGGTCAGCGGTCTATTGTGGATCGAGCGACAAGGGGCGTTGTCCGTGTTGTTCCGCTGCAGTTGGGGCTGCGGTCAGGGTCTATGTGCATGTGGATGCAGGTATGAGGACAGGAGTTGTCCTGCGCCTGTTCCGTGTGGGGCTGGCAGGGTCAGGTTCTAATGTGGCATGAGACAGGGGGTTGTGCCTGTTGAAATTCCGTGTGGGGCTGGGTCTAGGGCTCTATGAGGATGAGGAACAGGGAGTTGTCCTGCGTTCCTGTATGGGGGCTGGGTCAGGCTATGTGGATGAAGGAACAGGGCAATGTGCCTGTTGTCCTCTGTGGGTCGCCCGGCTGGGTATACAGCGGTCTAATGTGAATGTCAGAGGATGAGGACAGGAGTAGTTGAGTCTTGTTGTTCCTGTGGGTTGAGGGCTGGGTCAGGGATCTATGTGGATAATGAGGACAGGACGTTGGTCTACTGTTTTCCGTTGGGGGCTGGTCAGGTCATGTCGGAATGAGACAGGGGGTTTCTTGTTCTGTTACCTGTGTGGGGGCTGGGCCAGGGCTATGGGATGAGGACAGGCGCGTTGTCTTGTTTCGTTCCTGTTGGGGTGGCGTCAGGTCTATGTGGCATGAGGACAGGGGTCCTGTCTTGTTGTTCCCTGTGTGGGGGCGGGCGTCAGGTCCCTATGTGGATGAGAACAGGCGGGGTTGCTGGGGAGCATAGGCAGTGCTTATCGGGCTCATTGTGTTAGTGTGGGTGGGGGGTTGTGGTTCTCCGAGATGCTGACATGCTAAGCGGCAGACCAGCGCAACACATGCCCTGGAGATGAAACGCTAAGGCCTTGCGACAAGTGTGGACCCAGGGAGCAGAGAGCGCTGTGGCAGGGACTCCTTCTCTAAGGATCAACTTACTGCTTCTCCATAGACTCCTTCCTTGACCATCTCCAGAATACCCTACTATCAGACACTCACCAGTAGACCGTCACTCGCTTTTGGACTGCCCCAGCAGCTGAGTAACCAGAAAGTAGATGGCGACCCGAACAGTCTTTACACTAGACCAACCACCACATCTCAGATGTGAAAAGCACTACAACTAGTTTCCTACGTACTTGCACATCATGAACCATCACTGTAGCCAAAGCCTCCAAAATATTTTTTGTCTGTAAAAAATAGGTCATTCAACTATTGAAGCGAAAATAAAATAAGAACCTACACATTTCAGATGCTTATAACGGGTTGCAGAGCCCCACAACATGTCTTCCTCAGGAGACACTAGCGAGTTCAATACTCAGAAGCGGTGGGTGGTGTGCGCGCCTCCGAAGTCTGACCAGAAGGCTGTGATGTTGTTTTGGGTCAGCCGCTGGCAACAGTACGAATGCCTTGGGTGGTTCGAACAAAGGATCCGCTTTCTTATGTCTCAACTCCCCAAATTGTGTGAAGAGCAGACTACCAAAACGGAAGAATCAATTTTATATTTTATTTTTATTTCACCTTTATTTAACCAGGTAGGCAAGTTGAGAACAAGTTCTCATTTACAATTGCGACCTGGCCAATATAAAGCAAAGCAGTTCGACACATACAACAACACAGAGTTACACATGGAGTAAAACAAACATACAGTCAATAATACAGTAGAAAAGAAAGTCTATATACAATGTGAGCAAATGAGGTGAGATAAGGGAGGTAAAGGCAACAAAAGCTTACGCCTGTCCAGCTTTGTTCACGATGTTGAACTAAGTGGCCTACCTTATTTCTCAGAATGAGAAAAGTTTCCAATTCCTTGTATAATTGTTGCTTTATCGCTCATTTGTAAAAACACCAGACTAAACAGCTAGTTAACAGTCTTTTGGCTAAAATGCTGCTAGCGGTACCGCCTGGCGCACACAACTGAAACTGAGCATTCCATTTTCCAGAATCAACATTCATTCATTCATTCATCTCCTTTGGCCGCCTCTCCTTCAAGTTCTCTGCTGCAATGACTGGAACGAACTGCAAAAATCTCTGAAACTGGAAACACTCATCTCCCTCACTAGCTTAAGCACAGCTGTCAGAGCAGCTCACAGACTACTGCACATGTACATAGCCTATCTATAATTTAGCCCAAACAACTACCTCTCCCCCTACTGTATATTTATTTATTTATTTGCTCCTTCGCACCCCATTATTTCTCTCTTATTGCACATTCTTCCACTGCAAATCTACCATTCCAGTGGTTTTACTTATGCTATATTGTTAACGTTGCACCATGCCTTT
>NC_036855.1:58686392-58718886 GCF_002910315.2 Salvelinus sp. IW2-2015
TTCAAGCATTGCGCTGTTTATGACTTCAAGCCTCTCACACTCCCGGGATTTAGGCTGGTGTACCGATGTGAAATGGCTAGCTAGTTAGCGGGTGCGCGCTAATAGCGTTTCAAACGTCACTCGCTCTAAAACTTTGGAGTAGTTGTTCCCCTTGCTCTGCATGGGGTAACCTGCTTCGACGGTGGCTGTTGGTCGATGTGTTCCTGGTTCAGCCCAATCTCTCCTGCATTGCGAAGAGCTGCTGGCAAAACGCACGAAAGTGCTGTTTGAATGAATACTTACGAGCCTGCTACTGCCTACCATCGCTCAGACTGCTCTATCAAATCATAGACTTAATTGTGACATAATAACACACAGAAATACGAGCCTTTGGTCATTAATATGGTAGAATCCGGAAACTATAATTTCAACGTTTATTATTATTATCGCATATACCCTGACTCTGCGTGCAATGAATGCAAGAGAAGTGACACAATTTCACCCGGTTAATATTGCCTGCTAACCTGGATTTCTTTTAGCTAAATATGCAGGTTTAAAAATATATACTTCTGTGTATKGATTTTAAGAGAGGCATTGATGTTTATGGTTAGGTACACGTTGGAGCAACGGCAGTCCTTTTTCCGCGAATACGCACCGCATCGATTATATGCAACGCAGGACACGCTAGATAACTATACATGGGTCATGATATTACTAGTTTAACTAGTGATTATGATTGATTGTTTTTTATAAGATAAGTTTAATGCTAGCTAGCAACTTACCTTGGCTTACTGCATTCGCGTAACAGGCAGGCTCCTTGTGGAGTGCAATGAGAGGCAGGTGGTTAGAGCGTTGGACTAGTTAACTGTAAGTTTGCAAGATTGAATCCCTGAGCTGACAAGGTAAACATCTGTCGTTCTGCTCCTGAACAAGGCAGTTTACCCACCGTTCCTAGGCCGTCATTGAAAATAAGAACGTGTTCTTAACTGACTTGCCTAGTTAAATAAAGGTGTAAAAAAAATAAAAAAATAAAATAAAAAAAGGCCAAATCGGTGCCCCCAAAAGATTTCCAATTGTTATGAAAACTTAAAATTGGCCCTAATTAATCGGCCATTCCGATTAATCGGTTGACCTCTAGTGCAAATTGGGGTGGGTAGGGTGTACATAACACACACACACACATTCATACTGACTCGACACACACACACACACACACACTGGCATACAATCACCACATACGCTGCTGCTACTTTGTTTATCATATATCCTGATGCCTCTTCATCTTACCCCTATACATATCTACCTCTATCACTCCAGTATCCCTGCACATTGTAAATATGCTACTGGAACTAACCCTGGAACTGACTCTGTATATAGCTTACTTACTTTCTCATTATCTTTTTTTAAATATTTCTTGTGTTTTTGTTCTACTTTTTCATACTTTTTTTTATAGTACTATTGATTACTGCTTTGTTGGGAAAGAGCAAGCAAGACAGTTATTTCACTGCATGTGACAATAAACAAGAAACATAAACGGCATGTACACATTAAATGCTTCACATTGGACCTAAATAAATCCTTGTATTTATGTTTTCACATGCCACATAGTGACCTCTGTTACTCAGTGTTGTAACTAATTTTAAACCATAGGCTATAGGAAATATGACATTTCACTTGACATATGGACGGACGGCTGTTATTAAAGTAGATTTGTGAGACTTTAGCTTGATATAACACACTTCCCTTTGCATACTGTATTAGCCCGCCACATGAAATGACTGAGAATGTACAATAAAGCTGTAGCAGCCAGTGAGCAGTAGCTGGACTCTGTTGCCTCCCTGGGGCCTGGAGATGAGCTCCAGATGTGTGACGGCCAGGCTGAAGCCGAGGCCAGGGTGGATGATCCAGGAGCAGGAGCCATGGGGCCGCAGCTCCTCTCAACTCCACAGCGGCAGCGGGCCCACAGTGGAACACCAGCCTGGTCCTCTAGGGAGCCAACCAGCTTGTCAGAGGTGGAACACCCCCACACACTTAACACTAGCTGAGACAAAACCRATACCCACAGCCACTGAAAAGGGAAATCAGTCCCTATAGATTTAGCCTTTGCCCCGCTCTGCTCTGCAAAAGAGCTGTGTTTGAATTGGGAATATGACTAACGCCATCTGATACTTCAGAATGRGGAAAATTCTTCCAGCTAGCTGATATGTGACGTTAGGAGTTAAGAAGGAAAGCCTCTGCTCTGAATGAGGCACTCTGTTTTTTTTTATATCCCCACCAGACAAAGAAGTCATTTCACAGCAGGGTTTTTGGCCCTGGCCCCATTTCATATGTGATGTGGCTTAATAGCAGAAAGGCCTTTGTTTATTTCTGAATGTATTGAATTCCTTTGGCTCTGCAGTATAATGAGAATGGCTATAAAAGCTGACAGTGCTATGTGATGTCTACAGCTACCATTAGCACTCGGGTGAGGTGGATGAATGTGAGATATGCAACGTATTTTTAGCCAAAACTTTTAACCCAAGAAAAAAGGCTAATGGCTCTTTTGACGTGCATAGAGCAGTGTTTGCTCTGAGCAGTCTTGACTTTAATGGCTTCAAATAAATGTMGTTTTATTGTACGTATAATGTACTTCAATTTTAGTCTTAAAAGCTCCCACTTGTTTGTTCACTGKATCTGCTTTAGCACTGTCGTCTCTTCTCGCTCCCCCACCTCTGAGACATGCTCACTACACTTCAGAGAACAAAGCTAATAGCTCCAAATCCAATTATATTAAAGGGAGGACTGGGTCTCACGCAAATCTGCACATTCAGTAGTTAGATTGGAAAGGTCAACCCATTACAGTTCAGTTCTCAGATGTTCACTCCTAAAGCGCCAGTGGTATGGTGCATGTTGAACCACAGATGTTTTGATAAGTTTACTCTGGCTCTGAAAGGGTCTTTGAACCAATGAGTGTGAACTTCTGGCCACGCCAGCCTGTAAACTTTGCATTTGCGGGGAAAGGGGGCAGCGGGTGAGAGAGAGTGGGGGAGGGGATCTCGCTCTGCCTGAGGAATGTGGTGTCTTGGTGAAAGGACTGGAGCTGAACAAATGCTGCCAGTTTATTTGACGAACCAGACTTACTGGTCACCAGCAGTAAAAATGTTTACCCGGAATGTTGATACACCCTGGCTTTCTCTAAGACCCTGTCTTTGTCTTCTGAGTTTCAAATCCTTACTTCTAGTGACTTGGAGTGTCTGAAGAAGCCAAGTAGGACAAGGTGAAAAAGTTAGTTGGTCAGTCAGTGTCTGGTTTGTCCTCTCTGTCGTTCTGTTTGCTCTGTAATTGGAGTGATTTAATGGAGGGTGGTGGTCTGTCCTGAGGCCTACCTGCCTTTCACATGCCTCTTCTCTTTAGAGGTGCAAGACAAATCGCAGGATGGGCAGGTAGCGACATGCTCCCCTCTGGACGTTTGGCACCTTGTCCCTGGCTCCCCGCCGTTCTGTCTGCTGCTCCCCAAAGAAATACATCTCCCTCCAACATGACTGGACATCCAGAGGCAGGCAGGCTCTGATCTGATTCAGAACCCTGCTGCTTTTCATGTGATGTATGAGCTTTTGAATGCATTGTGGTAGTTCTAAATGTGAACAGAGAGAATCCGGTCGTATGTGTGTGTGGAGGAATTCCTGCATTGGCAGTGAGATTTACTCCCTGTGAGCATGGAATTGTGATTAGTGAGAGCCTTTGTGCTAGCATAGCGTATGGCCAGCTCACCATGAGATCCTTTACAGCCCTATCCACTCAGCACCCCCTCCCCCACCACAGCAAGAGGCTCTATAAATGATTATACGAGTCCCGCAGAGGGATAAAGCCCAATTATTTGATTTGGATTAAAGATGGCAGCCCCCTGCAATGCCTGTTTTTTTAAGCGTGCTGAGAGGGCAGTATCAATGTCCGGCATAGGGAAGGGGATTTGCAGCTTTAGGGGACACTAAGGACAGTGACAACGCAGTATGAGTTCAGTAACAAAGGAGGTGCTTGCTGTACATTTAATCTGCTTTAATCCATCACTTCCAAACGAGTAATGTACAAAGCAAATCATTTAATTTTTCTTATTTTTTTCGTTATGGTTCAATGAAGTTACGTTATAGAAAGACTGGGAAACATTCTGACTAGTTGTTGTAATTTAATTTAGGTAATTTAATCTTGTAGGTGTTTAATGTGAGACAAAACATAAGGAAAATTTAACCACCGCATGTTTATTTTAGCACATGGTTTTTGGACCTGACAGAAAGAACCAGACATAATTATGGTGTATAGAGTTAACTGTATGGAAATGCTCATTTGCATGTTTTTTTCATTTATCTCCAGCATTTGGCTTGGTTCCAGAACTTGCTCAGAAGTCTTGTGGTATGCTTAGCCCTGAGACAACCTTGAATATGATTAAATTACCACCCCTCCCCATGTCTGTTTTAGAGATTTCCCTCAATCTTCCAGTTTGACAGCTAGTAATCTTAGGGGAAAAGATTAGTAAGGGGAGTGTGATCTAGAGACTGCTGTGAGATGGTAACTGCTCTGCTCCCCCAATATTGTGAGGTCCCATTACTGTGTGGATTTACAGTGGAATGTGTCTATTTTAGCAAAGTCTGCCTGTCATTGGGGCGGCAGGGTAGCCTAGTGGTTAGAGCGTTGGACTAGTAACCGAAAGGTTGCAAGTTCAAATCCCCGAGCTGACAAGGTACAAATCTGTCGTTCTGCCCCTGAACAGGCAGTTAACCCACTGTTCCTAGGCCGTCATTGAAAATAAKAATTTGTTCTTAACTGACTTGCCTAGTTAAATAAAGGTAAAATAAATAAAAATTGTTGACTAGGCATTTCTCTAGCAATGATTTACAACCTATGGTGATATTGTTTGTGTGTTTTTTGCAAAGGACGGTTGTGTCTCTTTGCTCCAGCTAGCTTGTGGGTGATTATGGGTTTTATTATTAATTCAGCCAGATTGAGGTCAAAGTTTTTCCAATGGAAATTTCCATGCCCCAGTCCCAAACTTAAGGCTCTTGCTCAAGGGGTTTGGGTGAAGTCACACCAGAGTCGTAGCGATGATGATATTTTCCCCGATCTCAGTTACCCTTATCATAGCAGAAGTACGAGGAAGATGAGTATTGACCCGTGTGGTGAGATTGCGTCCGGAGGGGGTTGGGGAGTTCACCATGTTTGCACATCCAGAGCTATTGATCAGGCCTCTGTTTGATCGCTGGCCAGGCCCCGGGGGAAAGAGCCAGGGCCTGTAGCATGAAGCTGTGGGAGGGACTGTGGCAGCTAGGTCCAGTGGAGTGGAGCGGTTAGAGGGCTGCAGCAGCTCCGGCCTGCCTCCGGTTAAATACGAGTCTGATATGTCAGGGACACACGTGCCTTTGTCGATTTAACCCTAGCTCCATACGAGCATAATGCAACTCTTGAAACCAGAACTGCAAGCCACCCAGCCAGCCAGACGTTTAAACCAGCCAATGAGAAAATGATCTTTCCTGCTCTCCACCCTGTCCCACAAGCATGTTCAGTGTTTATCTGCTAAGTTATCTACAACATGACAATGACCTAGTTCAGTAGGATGTTCTCTTGCAGTAGGTTGACCTGCTTTAGTGTGCTTGTGTAGTTTTGCGGTAGAGTGGATTTGCCCAGAGCCAAGGTTTCTCTTTTTCATGTATTTCCCATTGTAAGCACCACACCTCAGAGCCACACCACGTCACGTTGTGAACCAGCTCTTTCCATCGGGCCCCTCTGGAGAAATGAAGGAAAATCACAAAATGCTTTAATTGCAAACTAGCCTCGTCATCTAATATCAGCTGCTTATCAAATTGGAGAAGTGCTGTCAACATCCTGAGCAATCAATTCTGTCCCCTTCCCCCTTTTAAAGCGGCCTAACGCCTGCCATTAACCCCTCCTGTTCCAGCTCGCCTGGCTTCCTCCACCAAAATGGAGGCGTGACTCCAAACATTTGTTTTTAATGGCTGTTTTGTGTTGTTCCTCAGGTATGTGTAGACATTCAACTTGGAGGAGGGGTTGTAATCATGTGTTTGAGTGACAGAGGTTGATAGAAGCATATGTAAAGAATGTAAACACTACACCTGCAATACACAACACTTATTTCCCGGATATGTATTATCCATCTACAGTCAAGTCCATTTCAAGTATTATGTTGATGTTTACTTCTCAAAATAAAACCTACTGCTTTTGTTTTGCCAGAAATTGGCCTTTTTCCAAATGATTTGCATTTCTGGCATGGTTCCTCCATCTCAACATAAGTGTGGCTCTTTGAGCTGCTCATCAAGTGTCCTTTATATATATGTACTCGTGCCCGGGCTTAGTGCTTTATTGTCATCAGTCCAGTTCTCTCCTCTCTGAGATGTAGTTCTAGCTGTGGCAGACACTGCTTGTTTGTTCCCTCCTGGTGACTCACTAACACATGGATGGTCATCTGGATGATTCTCATCCCTTATTTGGTGCTGGGCCAGTCAGACACGTATGGCCATAATGTGATTATCCCTCCCACCGCCTGGCCAGTAAACCTGCTAACAGCATTACGCTGAAAGACTGGAGAGGGAAAGAGGAAAAAAATGACAGCCTCGGCAACACACACTCATGTCACATACACACAGCCCCTCCCCCACACACACACACACACAAGCGTGCACACACATACACCAGACTAAGAGGTAGTAGTACCCTGTTATATGTATTTAGGATGTGGGTGCTCCATGATAAATGTGGAACTTGGGGTGGAGTGTGTACTTGTTGATGAAGAGGCAGAGATGGGCAATTTTATACAAGGTGGTCCAAAAGGCTGTGCTCCACACTAAACACTAACAACATAGTTTTAACATTCCTGGGCTGACCATTTCCCTACAAGAGCCAACATGTCTGCCCAAGAGTATGAGGTTCCTTTTGTATTGGCCCATATTTGATGTCTATTTGGGATAAAGAACTGGGGTGACCAACCCTCCTTCTGGATAGCTGTCCTTGTGCAGGGTTTTGTTCCGGCCTTAATCTAACACATCGGATTTATACTAATTGTTTTGAATAGTTACCTGAATCAGGTGTGTTTTTGGTTGGGATGCACGATATATCGGTGAACGACTCGGACGATAGTAGCTAAAAATGCCAACATCGGTATTGGCCCGATGTCTAGTTTAACGCCGATGTTAAAAACCGATGTCAAAGCTACCGTGCATACCTATATAATGTAGATTCATGACGTAATGACGCCGCGTAAAATTTTGCGTTACACTTGCAACACAGCATTCCTAATCTAGCCCACAATGTCTGCTGTGTGGATCGCGCAGTCAACAAGTTGAGTAGTCATTTGAAAGAGTAAGACAATTAAAGCGAGACAACTCAAAGGCGAAATCCATTAAAGCCAAGGTAATGGCTTCGCTGACTGGTCGAACACCGGTACACACTACCAATTGCGCTATGTTTCCGATGTTGCCCTACCAGAGTTACACAGTAATAGCGTCATTGTTATTAGTTTAAAGACATGCATACTATGGAACGCCGTTTGTGTATTTCCTTGTCAAAAAAGATACAGTAGCACTGTCCAAGCTGTACAAAAAAGTCTGCAAACACCGGCCACGAACGATGTGTTTACAATGCCGTGTTGGTAATAAAGCATAATTTGTTCGACCCCAACTTCATGGGGTAGCTAGCTTTAGCTTGGTACCTAGCTAGCACCAATACAACCAGCCTGAAAACAATGACCAGTAGAAACTGCAGTCATTTAAAAAATATTCTTAGCAATGATTTATGAATCCTTGTGAATAAGTATTAGCTAGGTTGCCACTTGTTGTTCGCCAGTAATTTTCAATATTCTTAGCGATGATTTAGGAATCCATGTGAGTAAGTATTAGCCACTTGTTCTCCTATTGAAATAACTAACTAGCCTGCTACTTAACCCTGTTGCCCAAAGCTAACGTTATAAGCAGCCAGCTAGCTTCGTCTGGCTAGTGAGGCTTGACTGGACCGGGTTATGTGTTGCCACAATAAGGATTAGGCACAATAGTGGAATTTGCGGTTTGCCTTCAAAATAAAAGTATGTAATTGACAGTGATGCAAATTAATACTAATATTAGAATTATGCCATACTTTTATTTTGAAGGCTAACCGCAAATTCCACTATTGAGGCTAATCCTTATTGTGGCTAGCTTCACATAGATGGATCCGACCACCATTCATCAAATAAGAACTGTTTTATAAATTAGGGTTATTTTAGATGATGACACCTAGATTATGTCGTTTTACTATGTTTTTGGGGAAGAACATTATTTGCATCCATGAGCTAGCTAGCTTTTTTATGACCAGTACTGTAGGTGCGCGAGACAACTTTACCAGCATCATAGCATACATATCGATGAATCGTTGTGACATGAAATATGAGTGATAGGGTAATCATAAATTTTTTACGTAGTTATTACACATTGAACGCATTCAATTATTATGTGACATGCAGTCATGTTTAGGTCCTGATTGGTCAACAAGTTTATTTGACATGTATCTTTTTGACATGCAAAGATCCAAACGGCATCCCATAGAAATCCTGGTTGAGAATGAAACGACAGAACAAATGAACAACGAAACAGCACAGCAAGTAAGTGAAATAAATTGTTATACTGGTAATGGGGACAATGCAAACGAAGTAACTTTTTGATGTGTGCGTGTAACCTTTTATTTAACTAGGCAAGGCAGTTAAGAACAAATTCTTATTTAAAATGACGGCTTACCCCAGCCAAACCCGGACGATGCTGGGCCAATTGTGTGCCGCCCTATGGGACTCCCAATCACGGGCCATATGTGATACAGCCTGGATTTGAACCAGGAACTGTAGTGACCCCTCTTGTATTGAGATGCAGTGCCTTAGACCGCTGTGTGTTTGTGTAACTATTTAACTGTACTAGAATGCTTAAAAGGCAGCAATTTTTATTTATTTTTTCTTATCGTTTTTTTTTTTTTACAAGGAAAATATCGGTATCAGCCAAAAATGTCATATCGGTGCATCACTAGTTTGTAGGATCGGCGCATAATCACAATCACTTTCATCCAGAATTTGACTTGGTGAAGTGGTGCTGCTAACAATAGACAGACAGAATATAGACCGAGGAATTTACAAGCCTATAACCCAGTAGCTGTCCATTTAGGAGGGTAAGTCCAGGGAAGGGGAAATCCTCTGGTCCCTGGAGCAGACAGTCGGTTAGAAGGTAGGCAGTAGCCTAGACAGACGTGGGTCAGTGGACAGGTAGGCTGGCCCAGACGCTGGAAGTCTGCCATTTAGCTGTGACATTCTATCACACAGACCTTTGTTGCCTGTGATGTCACACACACCTTGACCCCCGCTCTCACAGCGCAGTGCAGCACAGAGTGTCCCTTGGGGAGATGTGTGTACTCTAACAAATGGCAGCCAATAACCCAACAGTCACTGCTCACTGTCATTAGTTATCATATTATATATTCACCCTATGGAGGGAGGGGGCTACCAGTATGGAATGCCGTTTGGGTCTTTGCGTGTTAAAAAAGATACACRTCAAATKACACTATTTGACGTGTCAAATAACCTTTTTGACCGATCAGCACCTGAATATGACAGCATGTCACAATAATTTAAGACGTTCATACATTTTTGACRTACTGTAATCAATGTGTAATCACTCGTAGTTCATATGTCACAACGATTCACCGATACGTATGCTATGATGCTGGTGAAGTTTTTTGTCTCGCGCCCGTCCCGCTCCCATACGAGCGCAGACACACTTCCCCAATCTCTGGACAGTGCTGGTCGTTAAAAAAAGCTACCTAGCTGATGGATGCAAACAATGTTCTTCCCCCAAAACATAGCAAAACGACATCTTAGCTAGCTAAGTGTCATCATCTAAAATAACCCTAATTTTATAAGACAGTTCTTATTTGATTAATGGTGGTCGGACCCGCCTATGTGAAGCTAGCCACAATAAGGATTAGCCACAATAGTGGAATTTGCGGTTTGCCTCGATCTCAATGAAAGTCATGCAAATAGTGGAATCATGCCTTGATGGAATAGATCATGCTAAACGAGGTTGGAATGTTTATATAAAATCAACAAAGACAATAATTAGTTAATTTCGACATCTGTTAATCACACTGGATGTATTAGACTTTAGAATTGCTTTGGGGGCATACGTATTTCACTGTACAGCCTTACCTATGGATTGTGGATCAATGGACATGGTGTATCAGTCTAATCAGTGACACCCAGRGAACATTAGCATTGTAGCTCTTATTGCGGGACTCTGAAACCACTGTGAATTGAGCCACATTTACTGTACCAGTCAACCTACTATGTACACTTTTCTAGAGGAAAAACAATACAACGTGGATGTTTTGGAGCCTGAACTCTTGAGGATTTTTTGGGAAAAAGCACTTGGGTACTGAGTAGGCTGRTACCCCATTTCATTGATCCCCAATCRTTAGATAAGKCTGTATAGTACAATATGAATGTCAATAGGCTGAATGAGGAGGTGATTTCCCACAGTCAAAGTCCTGCAATAAGAGCTACGAAGCTAATATTTGCGTACTCTTCACAGTTGTGTTCTCTGGGTGTCACCGAGTAGACTGACATCCCATTTCATTGCTCCACATTCCAACACTCCAACCATGTTTAACATTATCTAGTCTAAATATGGCATGATTCCACCAATTATAACCTTCTGCATCACTTTCAAATACACACTTTTATATTGAAACCAAACCACAAATTCCACTATAGTTGCTAATCCTTATTGTGGCTAGCTGCACAGCAGGTAACCTGGTCCGGTCAAGCCATAGTAGCCAGATAAAGCTAGCTGGCTGCTTATAGCGTTAGTTTTGGGCAACAGGGTTAAGTAGCAGGCTAGCTAGTTATTTCAATAGGAGAACAAGTGGYTAGCTAATACTTACTCACATGGATTCCTAAATCATTGCTAAGAATATTGAAAATTACTTCAGTTTCTTCTGTTTATTGTTTTCAGGCTGGTTGCATTGGTGCTAGCTAGGTACCTAGCTAAAGCTAGCTAGATACCCCAGAAGTTGCTGATAACATCCTGTATCAAAGATATTTGCAAAAATGTTTGATCCTGCTCGTTTGATCCTGATCTAATGTCAAATGCTCACACAGATGTTTTCTCATTCGGTCGAACAAATAATGCCCTATTTCCAACGCTGTATTGTACAGCTTTGACAGTGATCGTAATGGTGGCGCTTGGCTTGCACGTGCAAATTCAGCACACACAACATTTTATAATAGAATTGTGTTATTTGACATGTCAAATTAAAAACTTATTTGACGCATCAAATAGCGTTATTTGACGTGTCAACGACGATCCATATACCGGTAGTTAGATCTTCAGTCTTGAGTCACTCACTTACAGATTTGGTTCTCTCAAATGTCATTTTTTCCACTCTGGGGTTGAGACCTCTCGCTGTTTGGATTTGAAAATCCAGCCGTTGTAATGGAAGGGGGGGGGGGGGGGGCTGTGCGTCTGGTTGTTTGAGTGAGAGACAGAGGAGAGACAACCAGTAAAAGCACAGCCCCCTTCATTATTGAAGCATTGTGCCGATAACATCAAAGAGCCATTCCAGACTCTGAAGTCAGAAGGACTTTGAGAGTTAGGTGTTAGCCAAACTAGTGAAATGATTGAGTGTGACAGATCTAGGTTTATGGCTTTTTACATGGAAAAGAGAACAACAATGTCGTTTATGACATACAGATAGCAACATTTTGAATGAAAAAGTAAATAAAGTATATGGGATTCTACATGGTCATAATCTGAATTATCTGCTATTATAATAATTTCTAATTGTCCAATTTGAACAAAAGCAACCAAATAGTGTGCTGGGRGGTTAATAAAGGTTTCTAAATGTACTATTTTGCATGTGTACTTGATGGTCCTGTTGTAATCTTTGTTACTTGAAGCACACACACATTGCACCAAATGTGGATCTAGTGTTCGTCTGACGATTTGTTATGCGCGCTGTGTTTTATGGACCACCCGTTGGTGGATGTCTGACTGCTCACATTTTCACAGATTCTACTTGTTAAATTGGTGCGCAAATTACAGCCGTCGCTCTGTTCACAGGTGCAAAGTACTCTCAACCAGCCAATGCTATTGGTGTGTCTGAGCCCTTAGATAGTGGAAATTTACACCTAAAGTGTTTGATTTTTATTGTAAAAAGCTATTTGTTTGACCAGTTACTTAGAAACACTTAGTGATAGTTCAATCATAACTGGATTGAAATCTGTGTCTTAAACTGATATCAATATCTATCTAGACTGCATGACCATTGGCAACCATTAAGATATAGATGTACACAAGCGCAGTGAGTGAGCGGGTGAAAATAACTTGCTCTCTGGGGCCTTGGCAACCTTTGGCCTCCTGCCTCTCGTTTTCAGGAGTTTTCTTCCGTACTGACCAATGGGCTTGGGGCTATTAACAGCCCCTCTCTTCTCTCTCCTGTCCGGATCTTGTTTTGATTCCTGATACTTTTATTGGGTTTGTCTTAAAGGAGGAATTCCTGTTCTGCACATACTGTTTTACCTTCTACCCCTATGTTCCTTTATCTTCCGTCCTGTGGGGCCACTGAGTGDCCCCCCCCCCCCCCCCCCCATGACCMMTCCSCCTCTGGTGAGGGCTACTGACCAGTCTGTCTGTCAGCCTTGCTACACCCCATGAACCTGGCTGCAGCTGCGTTTGGGTTGAGGGATGGAGGAGCCCAAGGTATCCAGCTGGGTTGGAAGGCCTGGTGGGGGCAGGTCTGGGTCCGGGCCCAGATGTAGATGGTTTAGGTGAAATTGAGATGTTGGCTAATGGGGGAAGGGCACAGGAGCTTCTGAGGAACACAACTCCTTAGGCTTCACTCACAGGTTCCAAATAAATGCTTTATGAGTGTTTGTAGGGCTGTCGYGGTGACCGTATTACCGCCACACTGGCAGTCATGAGTCATGACCGCAGTCAAACTCTATGTGACCGTTGAGTCACTGTAATCTCTTATGTACTCTGGACATGCATTGGTAGTACCTAACTCGCTAATGACCATCAGGGTGCTACTGGCCTGGTACTCGGGGCTCTATTGTCCCTCTAACCACTCTGACATCAATGTAAATGCAATCCAAAATCACTGCATATTACCCATGGAAGAAAAACATACAACAAAAATATTTAAGATGTCTTTGGTACATAATTGGTCTATCCTATGCTCCAAAATTACACACATTTTAGTAATCGCCATTTTGGTGTGGACTGTGTTATGCATAGCCTACTGGATGGACTGGTTACCTTATGAAATGCTCCAAACGTTCTATCCATGAGTCAGGGAGAGAACGTATAGGCCTATGTGACGCTGTTGGTTCACTGATTTGTGCTGGACGGCTTACAGAGTTTGCTTACAATTATAGTGAATTTGTGTTTTATTTTAAATAGCCTAGTAATAGGGCATTTTTTAAATATTTTATATATCATAAAGAATATGCTGACACATTACCTTTTTAGCTTCAAAATATCTTACCACCATGCGTTTCCATCTTATCCTCTCCTTCATTCCTTTCTCGAGCGTGCAGAGATGGTAGCTAGCAACAGTTTATTTAAATATGTTTCGTTGTAAAAACAACATGTTACTTACGATTGATGTTCCCGAACCGATTCCACTTGGTTTCCTAAATGAAGCACTGGGTAGCTGCAGGAACATGGTTGGGAGAGCCCATGGCATAAAGAGTTTAGGTGGAATATCACCTGTCGCACGTGTGAAGTGAAATAAGTATTCTTATAATCCCAGACATTTCTATATGCAATCCTGTGTGAAAGCAGAGTTTTGATGGTTGCCACTAAAACGTGGAGGATCCCAGCTGCTACTATATTTATTTCTCAGCTGCTTGGCTATAAAACTGAAGTAGCCCGGCGTGATTTAAACTGCAGGAAAGCAGCCTCCATTCACAATTCGAGTGCATCTTGATGACCTGCTATTTGCCCCTGTTCCTACCCATTTGGTAATGGGCCATTCTAAATAAAAACACATTTGACATATTAGTGAAGAAGAGATTAAATTGTGAATAGTCGGATGGGTAAAAATAGGATTACTTGATGAGAGAACAGGGTGTGCAGCCTGAGGCAAATAACAGATGCCTATAGTTGCATCACTCAGCCCATTATAAACTCAGCAAAAAAAAGTAACGTCCTCACTGTCAACAGCGTTTATTTTCAGCATCTTAACATGTGTAAATATTAGTATGAACGTAACAAGATTAATAAACTGAACAAGTTCCACAGATGTTTAGCTACCAGTTGCATTAAGTACTGCAGTGCATCTCCTCCTCATGGACTGCACCAGATTTGCCAGTTCTTGCTGTGAGATGTTACCCCACTCTTCCACCAAGGCACCTACAAGTTCCCGGACATTTCTGGGGGAAATGGCCCTAGCCCTCACTCTCCGATCCAACAGGTCCCAGACGTGCTCAATGGGATTGAGATCCGGGCTCTTCGCTGGCCATGGCAGAACACTGACATTCCTGTCTTGCAGGAAATCACGCACAGAACGAGCAGTATGGCTGGTGGCATTGTCATGCTGGAGGGTCATGTCAGGATGAGCCTGCAGGAAGGGTACCACATGAGGGAGGAGGATGTCAGTGAAGAGCACTTTTTGCCAGTCCTGTCTGGTCCAGCGACAGTCTCTGTGCCCATAGGTGATGTTGTTGCCGGTGATGTCTGGTGAGGACCTGCCTTACAACAGGCCTACAAGCCCTCAGTCCAGCCTCTCTCAGCCTATTGCAGACAGTCTGAGCACTGATGGAGGGATTGTGCGTTCCTGGTGTAACTCAGGCAGTTGTTGTTGCCATCCTGTACCTATCTTGCAGGTGTGATGTTCGGCTGTACCGATCCTGTGCAGGTGTTGTTACACGTGGTCTGCCACTGCGAGGACGATCAGCTGTCCGTCCTCTCTCCCTGTAGCGCTGTCTTAGGCGTCTCACAGTACGGACATGGCAATAAATTGCAATGGCCACATCTGCAGTCCTCATGCCTCCTTGCAGCATGCCTAAGGCACGTTCACGCAGATGATCAGGGACCCTGGGCATCTTTCTTTTGGTGTTTTTCAGAGTCAGTAGAAAGTCCTCTTCAGTGTCCTAAGTTTTCATAACTGTGACCTTAGTTGCCTACCGTCTGTAAGCTGTTAGTGTCTTAATGACCGTTCCACAGATGCATGTTCATTAATTGTTTATGGGTCATTGAATAATCATGGGAAACGGTGTTTAAACCCTTTACAATGAAGATCTGTGAAGTTATTTAATAAAAATCCAAATATCTTTGAAAGGGATGTTTCTTTTTTTGCTGAGTTTATATTTTGTTTTCTAAGACATTCTAATGTTTATCATCCACAACTAAATTTGCCAAATAACACTAAATCTAGCATGTAGGGCCTGTTTCAAATGAACACTTTTACGCTCAACATAGCTTCTGAAATATGCGCACTCGCTCCGGAATGGGAAAAATATATATTCTATTTTATTCTGCTAAGTTTTATGATATTATTCTTACAATAAAATAATGGCACGGGGCTTATAAGCATATCTTGTCAGCTAAATGAACTAGCCTATAGCATGGCGCATAGCCAGATAACATACAGTAGGCCGACTCATATTTGGTTCTTCTGAATTACATTTTCTTCATATGTTTCTTTACACCTGCCTAAAATAAAAATTGTGAGGGTGTATATTTAAGCAATAAGGCCCGAGGGGGTGTGGTATATGGCCAATATTCCACCACTGGAGGCTGTTCTTACGTGCGATGCAACGTGGAGTGCTTGGTTACAGCCCTTAGCCATGGTATATTGGCCATATGCCACAAACTCCCGAGCTGCCTTATTGCTATTATRAACTGGTTACCAACCTAATTTAAAGCAATAAAAACAAATGTTTTGTCATACCCGAGCTATACAATGTGAAATATCACAGCTGTCAGCCAATCAGCATTCAGGGCTCGACCCAACCAGTTTATAATAACCCTTTAGATCCAAATAGAATTYTATAATGCTGCTGTAGATTACTGAGAATTATCCAAGATAAAGCTCATTTTCTCACACATTTCAAACACACTGCTCTAAGAACTTCTAATTGTCATTTGTTCTTTAACTTAGTTTTGAAGAGCAGATTCATGTCAAAAGGAGTAACACTCATTTTGTCTTCCATTGTGTACAATCACTATCAAAAAAACACAATGTGTTTTTGACTCCAATAATAATAAGAAGAGACTTGCTTTGGCCAGGAATCACGAGCAATGGACATTAGACTGGTTGAAATCTGTTCTTTTGGTCTGATGGGAGATTTTGGTTCCAACCACCGTGTCTTTGTGAGACGCAGAGTAGGTGAAGGTATGATCTCTGCATGTGTGATTCCCACTGTGAAGCATGGAGGAGGAGTTGTTGTGACCTAAGCCCAACAGATAAACACAAATGACTAATCTCCATTTCGTTGGCTAGTTAGCTAGTTGTCTGTATGGCTAGTTAGCGAAAAGTGACAGCTGAGGTTGACGCTTCGCRCGCGCAGCCTATATTCACCGCCACACACAACTTTTCTTGCCTAACAGGCTGGCTAGCTAGCTAGACACAGATATTATTGTAGAGAAAAAAAGGCAGTGTGCAGCCACTATAGTAATTCTAAAGAAGGGCCTTTGACTGCCGCTATGGGTTCTAAAGGGTTAAATTGATTTATTAAACTTTTTTAAATGTAGATGTTCCTAAGGCGCACATCAGCGGCTTGTATGCGTGGAGTCTTTGAAATTATACATTTGTTTTATTATTTATTATCAGTCAATTACTGTGACACCGGCAGTCATTTGCATGACAATAGCCGGCGTACAAAATTGGATGACCGCCACAGCCCCAAATGTGTCTATGCTTGGGTGTACTGAGTGTTTATTCTGTCATCTCTCCGCAGAATGGGAGCGCTGCTTGGGCTGATGAGAATGACAGTGGAAGAGGAAGAGGAGGAGAGGCCTCCAGAGACTTTGCTAAGGTACGTATCTGGTCTGGAGCACATTATGGCTGAACCAGGCTTTGGTTAGCACTCAGAACACAACAGGTCATCAAATACCTATCTAGCAGTAAAGAAAGAATGTTATTCATCTCATAGAGAAGGTCACAGGTCAGATTTTATATAATGAACCMTTACTATTTATTWGTAGTGATTGCTTGATGATACTTCCTGCTTTCCTTTAGTTAGCCAATTGATTGGAAGCAATTCAATAAATACAAATGCATGTTGGACTTDARTGSTDTATTTAAAAGTATCAAAAGATAAGACTGACTGAAACGCAATGGTTTTCACCTTCAGCTGTATGAGCTTGACAGTGACCCCAACAGAAAGGAATTCCTGGATGACCTGTTCACCTACATGCAGAAAAGAGGTAAGAAGGCTGACTTTTAGAAAGCAACTTTCCCCTACTACTTCCATTTAGACTTTATTCATTTCCTCTTTTATGTGCTATGGTTCACTTGTAGAGATACTGAAATTCTCACAAAGAGTGTGTCTTGCCTGTATGATTCACAACACCATAGCTTCTCTTCCACTTTCAGTTGCATGCAAACACACACACACACAAACACACACACACACACACGAAACAAGCCCTTTCTCAGAGAAAATTGTAGTCAACTAGAAAAGACACAAACTATTGAACACTGAATCCTGTTTCCCTGTGTTGAAGATGTTTGAGGGCTTGTCAGGTGAGAGCAGTCTCCTGCTGTCCCGTCTGACCCACGTACGCACACACACACACCGTCTCAGACCTGAGAGAACCTGTTTAGGCTGTGACTAATTCACTAAGCGCAAAGCCTGGAAGGCTCCACAATCAGTATGGCCCCTCAAATGAGAGAGACCACCTCAGACTACAGAACTGCTAAGGGATAAAGGGCTCAGTTCAAGCCAACCTGCAATTTGCAGYATTTTATAAACATAGCTTTTTCCCTGTGGTCAAATCACATTTTCAGAATGCTTTTAGCTCATGCTCAAATGCCAGGTACACTCCTCTCCATATGCATTTGGACAKTGAAGCTACATWTWWRAAAATTKGACTCTATATTCCACCATTTTGGATTTGAGATCAATTGTTTCATATAAGGCATAAGTATTTTGACAAATTCACAAAGTGTATTAAAGTAGTCAAAAGTTTAGTAGTTGGTCCCATATTCCTTGCACTCAATGACTACATCAAGCTTGTGACTCTACAAACTCGGATGCATTTGCAGTTTTTGTTTTTGTAGTTTCTGGTTATATTTTGCGCAATAGGAACTGAATGGTGACCAATGTATTGTCATTTTGGAGTCCCTTTTATTGTGAGTAAGAATAGAATGTTTCTGAACACTTCTACATTCATGTGGATACTACTATGATTATGGATAATCGTGAATTAATTGTGAAAAATGTTCGGTGAGAAAGCTAGAGGCACAAAGAACATGACTTATTTCTCACTCTTTCGTTTAGATTAGTATTGTGGAGTAATTACAATGTAGTTGATCCATACACAGTTATCTCCTATTACAGCCATTAWACTCTGTAACAGTTTTCAAGTCACCATTGGCATCATGGTGAAATCCCTGAGCAGTTTCCTTTATTGTCCGACAACTGAGTCAGGAAGGGAGCCTGTATCTTTTTGTAGTGACTGGGTGAACACTTTCTCAAGGCACTGTACCATAATGAATTTAATGGATTGGAAATAATTTTTCCACTGTAGCTACTGGCTTTCTGTGACTTTACACTATAGAGTAATACTCAATTCCTAATGTTATGATTGAATCCCCCATACCCCTGCACGTCTTGTAATGAGAAAGGGTTTGTTAACTAACTTGTAACAAATAAAGAAGAACATTCTCATTTAACACGGTCAATTTATAAACACGAATAATAATTGTATATAAAATCGTTTTTCAAATGAAGAAGTTTTATATTGCGAAGTGACGAGATGAGCATCTCGCGTGGTGAGCGTTATTTTTCAAAACCAGTGATAATTGGTAATAGTTATATTGGGCACATTTTTGAGAGTTCAAASACAGCTTTTGTAGTAATATAAACTTTGAAACAACTGATTTGTAGTAGGCTACAGAATTAGAGAGAAGTTGTTCCTCTGAACCTCAGGCAGTAGCCYCAAACAAGCCTGTTACTCTCCCCAGTCAGAGGCAGCCTGCTTGTCTCACTCTGACCAGCAACCTATACTCCTTATTTATGTTTAGAAAACAAATTTGAAGGACAAAATTGTGGGGATAAAACACTCATCATGTTTATGCCACCTAATCACCATACTAATTCTTCCAGGGGGGGAGGCGGGCATGTGATGTTCCCCCATGATRAAAGGGGGCCATGACCAAAAAGGTTTTGGAAGCACTGAACTAGCTAATGATTAGCACAAATACAGATGGGCAACCCCATGTTTCTGCCTGTTTATTTATAGCCACTATGCKGCATCATTTGGGCTACAGGTTATAATGCTTATTGCTAAATAACACACCAGTCTGATAATATGGACCAGGGGGAAATTATATTCTAATGGTGTCACCATTTTACATGAATTTTGGAGTAGAAAAGTCACCAGGGCTGCGTTCAGTACAAAAACATGTAATGCAACGTTCAATTAAATGGAAACGGGGGTGTTCTGAACGACCAGTTGAAAAACGGGGAGTGATTCGGTTGTGGGTTCAAAATGCACCGCTTCCCTTCAAATATATCACTCATTGCTTCAAGCCACACCTCGGCACACCCACCAAACGGAGCAAATGTAGGCTATCTTAGTCTGTTCAAGGAAGTTGAACGTTTTGGGGAAACATGTCATTCAATACAAGCCGTTACGCAACATAGCAAACATTCAATCAAACCCCAGAACTGACTTTCTCAGTTGTTCTACCAAGAAATTGTCACGCATGGTTCCTTTCTGAACTGTTAGTTAGACCAACAGTTTATAGTAATACAGAAATTATTGGTATTTCAGTTGTGGTTGGGATATATTGACCAAATTATCAGGAAAGTCTTAAATTCACCAGAAAAATTTCTCAACTATTTCTTGTTTTATTATTCTGCCCCTAGAAGGGTGTTGATCCCGGAATCTATTGACCCTGACCACCCATAATATGCAACACAAAGTTACGCACTTGGCAAAATCTAACACAACCAAAACATACTGCAAATKAATCTGAGTTTGAATAGTCAAAAGCTTGATGTAGTCATTGTGTGCTTGGAATGTGGGCCCAAATATTACACTTTTGACTACTATAATACACTAAGTGAATTTTGTCCAAATACTTGACTTCMTCAAATGGGCAGACTAGATACATAAAGAACTTGCATTTCTAAATGGTAAAATGGATTTGTATGAAAATACCCTCAAATAAAAGTTGACATTCTGTACTGTCACCTCGTATGAAACATTTGATCTCAAATCTAAAATGCTGGAGTATAGAGCCAAATGTAAAATGTTAGTTTCACTGTGTGTGTGTGTTGTGTGTGCGCGCGCTAAGATACTGTCAAAACATTGCCACGGCGGATGCCATCGACTCCGACCCTAAGACAGTCAAATCACTGAGTGCCTGTAGAGAGAGCCTTGTGTGTCCTCACACAGCCAGTGAAATCAGCGGTAGCTAGTGACTCCCCTCCCTGGTCCCTGGGCTTGGCCGGCCTGGCCTGGCAYGTGTGTTTTAGATGTCTTGTTGGGGGATGATGTATTAGTTAGAGGGAGAGGATCTGTCATTGGCCAGTTAGCATGTCACTGCTCTGACAGTGGGGAGTGGAAGSCTGACCCTTGTACTATGTTGGTCAGATGGCAATCTTCATCAAGCCGACTAAAACGCTAGATCGATGATGATGACTTAATCAGTTGTTCTTTGTGGTTTCCTTTTTTATTCGCAACATACTGCAAGTGTGTTGTTTTCAACCAGTCAAGGTCAATCTGGTTTCATTCATGGTGCATCATTTTGTTCAGAACATGGTGCCAGGATGAGTTTCAATCTAATTTGTTTCGTCACATGCTTAGTCCACACCTGTTGTTTACGAACAGTGAAATGCTTACTTACAGGCCCAATGCAGTGAGAAAGAAATTGAGAAATAATAGAAAAGTAAAACACGTAATAATAGATATACAACAAGTAACTMATTTGGCTATATACAAGTGGTACCAGTACCGAGTCGATATGCAGGGGTACAAAGTAATTGAGGTAGCTAAAGGTGTACAGTACCAGTCAAAAGTTTGGACACCTACTCATTTTCTTTTTTACTCAGGGTTTTTATTTTTTTACAATTTTTCTTGTTGTAAAATAATAGGGAAGACATCAAAACTATGAAATAGAACATATGGAATCATGTAGTAACCAAAAAAAAAAAGTGTTAAACAAATCAAAATATATTTAATATTTTTCAAAGTAGCCACCCTTTGCCTTGATGGCAGCTTTGCACACTCTTGGCATTCTCTCAATCAGCTTCACGAGTTAGTCACCTGGACTGCATTTCGATTAATAGGTGTGCCTTGTTAAAAGTTCATTTGTGGAATTTCTTTCCTCAATGCGTTTGAGCCAATCAGTTGTTGTGGCAAGGTAGGGGTGGTATACAGAAGATAGCCTTATTGGGTAAAAGACCAAGTCCATATTATGGCAAGAACAGCTCAAATAAGTAAAGAGAAACGACAGTCCATCATCACTTTAACACTTCTCTAGGATATGTGGGACGCTACCGTCCCACTTGGCCAAAAGCCAGTAAAAATGCAGAGCGCCAAATTCAAATATATTACTATAAAAATCWAACTTTCATGAAAACACACACGAAAGACACCAAATTAAAGCTACACATGTTGTGAATCCAGCCAACATGTCTGATTTCAAAAAGGATTTACGGCGAAAGCACACCAAACGATTATGTTAGGTCAGTACATAGCCACAGAAAAACACAGCTATTTTTCCTGCCAAAGAGAGGAATAACAAAAAGCAGAAATAGAGAAAATTAAACACTAACCTTTGATCTTCATCAGATGACACTCATAGGACTTCGTGTTACACAATACATGTATGTTTTGTTCGGTAAAGTTCATATTTATATCCAAAAATCTGAGTTTAGGCGGGACGCTACTGTCTCACTTGGCAAAAAGCCAGAGGAAATGCAGAGCGCCAAATTCAAATTAATTACTATGAAAATTACTATAAAAATTAAACTTTCATTAAATCACAAATGAAAATTACCAAATTAAAGCTACACTGGTTGTGAATCCAGCCAACATGTCAGAAATCAAATAGGCTTTTCGGCGAAAGCATACGATGCTATTATCTGAGTTAGCACCATTGTAAACAAAGAGATAAACATATTTCAACCCTGCAGGCGCGACACAAAGCGCARAAATAAAAATATAATTAATGCCTTACCTTTGACGAGCTTCTGTTGTTGGCACTCCAATATGTCCCATWAACATCACAAATGGTCCTTTTGTTCGATTTATTTCCGTCGATATATATCCATTTATTTGGCGCTTTTGATCCAGCAAAACACTGCTTCCAAATTGCTCAAACGTGACTACAAAATATCTCAAAGGTTACCTGTAAACTTTGCCAAAAAATTCAAACTACTTTTATAATACAACTTTAGGTATTTTTTAACRTTAATAATCGATAAAGTTGAAGACGGGATGATCTGTGTTCAATACAGGATTAAAACCAACTATAGCCAGCTTTCTGGTTACGCACTTCTATCTAAAAGGACACTTAATGTGACTTTCGTTCAAGATGGTCGTACTTCTTCATTACACAAAGGAATAACCTCAACCAATTTCTCTAGACTGTTGACATCSAGTGGAAGCGGTAGGAACTGCAAGCAAGTCAATTAGAAATCTGGTTTCCCAATGAAATCTCATTGAAAAGAGTGACCTCAACAACAAAAAAATCTGAATGGTTTGTCCYCGGGGTTTCGCCTGCTAAATAAGTTATGTTATACTCACAGACATGATTCAAAGTTTTAGAAACTTCAGAGTATTTTCTATCCTAATATACTAACAATATGCATATCTTCTGGGGATGAGTAGCTGGCAGTTGAATTTGGGTATGCTTTTCATCCAAATGTGAAAATGCTGCCCCCTATCCTAGAGAAGTTAAGACATGAAGGTCAGTCAATCCGGAAAATGTCAAGAACTTTGAAAGTTTATTSAAGTGCAGTCGCAAAAACCATCAAGCGCTATGATCAAACTGGCTCTCATGAGGACTGCCACAGGAAAGGAAGACCCAGAGTTACCTCTGCTGCAGAGGATAACTTCATTAGTTAACTGCATCTCAGATTGCAGCCAATAAATGCTTCACAGAGTTCAAGTAACAGACACATCTCAACATCAACTTTTCAGAGGAGACTGCTTGAATCAGGTCTTCATGGTCAAATTGCTGCAAAGAAACCACTACTAAAGGACACCAATAAGAAGAGACTTGCTTTGGCCAAGAAACATGAGCAATGGACATTAGACCAGTGGGAATCTGTCCTATGCTCTGATGAGTCCAAATTTGAGATTTTTGGTTCCAACCGCCGTGTCTTTGAGACGCAGAGTAAGTGAAAGAGCGATACATCATCCCATCTGGTTTGCGTTTAGTTGGACTACCATTTGTTTTTCAACAGGACAATGACTCAAAGCACACCTCCAGGCTGTGTAAGGGCTATTTGACCAAGATGGAGAGTGATGGAGTGCTGCATCAGATGACCTGGCCTCCACAATCACCCAACCTCAACCCAATTGAGATGGTTTGGGATGAGTTGGACCGCAGAGTGAAGTAAAAGCAGCTAATAAGTGCTCAGGATATGTGGGAACTCCTTAAAGTCTGTTGGAAAAGCATTCCTCATGAAGCTGGTTGAGAGAATCCCAAGAGTGAGCTAAGTTGTCATCAAGACAAAGGGTGGCTACTTTGAAGAATCTCAAATMTCAAATATATTTGTTTACCACTTTTTTGGTTACTACATGATTCCATAGTTTTGACGTCTTCACTATTATTCTACAATGTAGAAAATAGTAAGAATAAAGATGAACCCTTGAATGAGTAGGTTTATCCAAACTTTTGACTGGTACTGTACATATAACTACGAATAAAGTGACACAGTAAACAGTAGCGGCAGCGTATGTGATGAGTTAAAGAAGTTTTTCAAAAGTAATTCAAGATAATTGTGAGTGGTGATGGGTGAGTCCTGACTTGTAGCTGTGTTGTGTTTCCAATAAGATGCAATGAGAGAGTGATTACCCCAAGGCTTCTTTATTGATGATATCACAGGATCATTCTAGAACCAGAAGGTCAATGCTTTTAGCTGAGATGTTCTCTATTCCGTCATTACCATGGTGCAGCAAAGAATTTCACCTACGTGGCTACCCTGTCAATACCTCTTTGTGGCCTGAGAGAGAAAGAACCCCCCTCTCCTCTTTTCTACTTCAATAAGCGGCACTTGGCTGACCTCCGCTGTCTCCTAAATCGGGGCCTTAATCATGGAGAACAAATTGCTTGGCTGTCTTCCCACTCGGCTGTGAGAACAGGGCCGCAGCACAGCACACGTTCCCCAGGACTACCGTGAGATGCAGCCCTCAGCCGCTGGCCTCGCAGGCCAGGCCGGTGATCTCTCTGACAAAATTATCTCTGGCCCTGTTATGGATCAATTGGAGGCACTGTACTCCATTTTTGTTTTGAATTTAGTGGCTTCTGCTGCACTATCAAATAAATACAGATTTATACTTGGATACTGCATTTTATTTTCAGTTCTTTGAGTGTCAAAAATGTTTTCTAATTATATTACTGTGTTTTGAAGTAGGAGAAAACACTCTTTAGATATTGAATATATTTGGACAGCTGATCAAACAATGTTAGTTGGAGAAGAGAGAGAGAGAGAGAAGGACAGGCCCAAATAGAGGAGCAATTACCCACTTCATGCCCCCCCAAGTCCTTGGGAAGTGGGAAATAACTGAAGGGAAGCTTGCGAGAGAATCCCATTTGGCCTTGTGTGCCTAAAAACAGGCATGTTTGTGTGTGTTCATTGTTGAGGAATTTCACCAGCTGTCTTACACCCAATGGGTCTGTGAAGAGGCCCATTGATGCCCCCCACATTAGAGTAGCAGCAACAGCAGCAGCGTTTCCTCTTCAGTTGGTGGCTGAGGCCTCAGGAGTGTTTAGCTGCTGTGTTTTCCTGTAGCCTTATTGTTTATCAGATCCATTTCACTTCTTGTTTTCTCGCCCCCATTGGGAACGTGGAGAAAAACTTTGACACTTGTGTTGCTATTAACCGTCTTAAAGGCTTCAATTTAAGCAGATGGGTGATAGTTTGTTTTGATTTGACACCCCTCACCTCCTGCTCTGAGATGGGATGGGGGCTAGGAGGGAGGGGGTAAGGTAGACTGTAGGAGAAAAGKGCACTTTATGAAGAAAAAAACCCAAGTGCAAAGCAGCCAAATGCCTGTCAGCGGTGTCCACTTGAGATGATTAATGGTGCCTAGGTCTGATGGACAGAGCAAGTGTGGGATACTTCTGTTGAGGCAATCACGGGACGGAGAGAGCGCGCGAGAGAGTGGGGTTAAGACAAGTGTTTAATGTCTTTGCTGTAACCAAGAAGCTTGATCTTGACATCTAGCCACTTCGCTAGCAAACCAAGTTAATTTAATAGCTGAAGCCCAGAGCAGGATATAATTTATTTGACATCTTAGATTTCTTATAGTTATAAGCAGTGGCATAGCATGCACCCCTGCAGCCGTGCCCCTAACTCCCTACAATGGTATTGAAAATTATACCGTCAGTATTATGCAATACCCTAGTATATGGTGGCGGTGTCAGAGGAAGTCCCCARAAATTGTTAGACTCCTGTCACTGAAGTCATAGACAGTTCTCTGTTCTCAAGTGGTACCGGAGYGCCATGTCTAGGTCCAAAAGGCTCCTTAACAGCTTCTACCCCCAAGCCATAAGACTGCTGAACAATTAATCAAATGGCCACTGCTGCTACTCACTGTTTATTATCTATGCATAGTCACTTTACCCCTACCTACATGTGCAAATTACCTCAACTAACCTTGGTACGGTATAAATGCTAGTCGTGGCCAAAATTGGGGATGCACGATATATCGGTGAACATATCAGAATAGGCCGATATTAGCAAAAAATGCCAACATGGGTATCGGCCCGATGTCTAGTTTAACGCCGATATGAAAAACCAATGTCAAAGCTGATGTGCATACCTATATAACGTAGGTACATGACGTAACGACGCCACGTAAAATTTTGCGCTACACGTGCAACACAGCATTCCAAACCTAGCCCACAATGTCTGCTGTGTGGATCGAGCAGTCAACAAGTCGAGTAGTCATTTGAAAGAGTAAGAACATTTCAGCGAGACAACTCAAAGGCGAAATCCATTAATGCCAAGATAATGGAATTCATTGCCCTTGACAATCGACCATTCTCTGTCATTGTTGATGTTGGCTTTCACGACTGGTTGAGCACCGGTACACACTAAAGTTACCAARTGCGCTATTATTCAGATGTTGCCCTACTGGAGTTGCACAGTAATAGCGTCATTGCTATTTGCTTCACAACATACTATGGAACGACGTTTGGGTCTCTGTGTGTCAAAAAATATAGACGTCAAATAACACTGTTTGACAATAACACTATTTGACGCGTTAAATAAGCTTTTAGTTTGACACTTCAAATAACACAGTAATATTATACAGTGTTGTGTGTTCTGAATTTGCACGTGCAAGCCAAGCGCCACCACTACTATCAGTAGCACTGTCGACGCTGTACAAAAAAGTCTACAAACACCGGCCAAGAACGATGTGTTTACAATACCGCCTTGGTAATAAAGCATTATTTGTTCAACCGCAACTTCTAGGGTAGCTAGCTAGCTTTAGCTTGGTACCTAGATGGTACCAATACAACCACCGTGAAAACAATGACAATTAGAAACTACAGTTATTTTCACTATTCTTTGCAATGATTTAGGAATCCTTGTGAGTAAGTATTAGCTAGGTAGCCACTTGTTGTTCCCCTATTGAAATTCTACTTCAGTTCATGAAAATAAATAGCTAGCCAGCTCCTTAACCCTGTTGCCCAAAGCTAACGTTATAAGCAGGCAGCTAGCTTCATCTGCCTAGTGAGGCTCGACCTGACCAGGATATGTTGTGAAGCTAGCCACAATAAGGATTAGCGGTTTGCTTTCAATATAAAAGTCCCTATTTGAAAGTGATGCAGAAGGTTACTATTGGTGGAATCATGCCATATTTAGACTAGATAATGTTAAACAAGGTTGGAATGTGAAGCAATGAAATGTGGTATCAGTCTAGTCGGTGACACCCACAGAACACAACAGGGAAGAGTTTACGCAAATATTAGCGTTGTAGCTCTTATTGCGGGACTGTGACTGTGTGAAATCACCTCCCCGGTCAGCCTATTGTGTGTATTGACATTCATATTGCACTGTACAGCTTTACCTAAGGTTTGGGGATCAATGAAATGGGGTAACAGTATACTCAATACCCAATATATTTTTTCCCAACGTCGTCCTCAGAGTTATCAGACTCCAAAACATTCATGCAGTATTGTTTTTCCTCGGGAATAGGGTTCAATGCACATAGGTTGACAATAAATGTGGCTCAATTCACAGTTGCTTCAGAGTCCCGCAATAAGAGCTACAATACTAATGTTCTCTGGGTGTCACTGAGTAGACGGATACACCATGTCATTGATCCACAATCCATAGGTAAGGCTGTACAGTGAAATACGTATGCCCCCAAAGCAATTCTAAAGTCTAATGCATCCAGTGTGATTTCAACAGATTTTTGTCAAATTAACAAATTGTCTTGTGTTGATTTTGTATAACATTCCAACCTCGTATATCATGATCTATTAAATAATGGCATAATAGCTAGCTAACTATAGCTACTGAAACAGATTGTCGTTTTGCTATGTTTTTGGGGAAGGACATTGTTTGCATCCATGAGCTAGCTAGCTTTTTTTTATGACCTGCGCTGTAGGTGCGCGAGACAACTTTACCAGCATCATAGCATACATATCGATGAATCGTTGTGACATGAAATATGAGTGATAGTGTAATCAATGTGTAATAACTACGTAAAGATATTATGAATGTGTTAAATTATGTGACATGCAGTCATATTCAGGTCCTGATTGGTCATCAAGCTTATTTGACACATCAAATAGTGTTATTTGACGTATCTTTTTTGACATGCAAAGACCCAAACGGCATTCCATAGAAATTCTGGTTGAGAATGAAACGACTGAACAACGAAACAGCACAGCAAGTAAGTKAAAGAAATATGTTTTGATTAAGTTTTACTGGTAATGGGGACATACACTACCGTTCAAAAGTTTGGGGTTACTTAGAAATGTTTTTGAAAGAAAAGCAATTTTTTTGGTACATTTTTAAAATGCCATCAAATTGATCAGAAATGCAGTGTAGACATTGTTAATATTGTAAATGACTACTGTAGCTGGAAACGCCAGATTTTTTTATGGAATATCTATATGGGCGTACAGAGGCCCATTATCAGCAACCATCACTCCTGTGTTCCAATGGCACGTTGTGTTAGCTAATCCAAGTTTATCATTTTAAAAGGCTAATTGATCATTAGAAAACCCTTTTGCAATTATGTTAGCAGAGCTGAAAACTGTTGTTCTGATTTAAAGAAGCCATAAAACTGTCCTTCTTTAGACTAGTTGAGTATCTGGAGCATCAGCATTTGTGGGTTCGATTACAGGCTCAAAATGGCCAGAAACAAATAACTTTCTTTTGAAACGCGTCAGTCTATTCTTGTTCTGAGAAATTAAGGCTATTCCATGCGAGAAATTGCCAAGAAACTGAAGATCTTGTACAGCGTTGTGTACTACTCCCTTCACAGAACAGCACAAACTGGCTCTAACCAGAATAGAAAGAGGAGTGGGAGGCACCGGTGCACAATTGAGCAAAAGGACAAGTACATTAGTGTCTAGTTTGAGAAATGAACGCCACACAAGTCCTCAACTGGCAGCTTCATTAAAGAGTACCCGCAAAACACCAGTCTCAACATTAACAGTGAAGAGGCGACTCTGGAATGCTGGCCTTCTAGGCAGAGTTGCAAAGAAGAAGCCATATCTCTGGCCAATAAAAATAAAATATTAAGATAGGCAAAAGGACAGACACTGGAAGATTGGAAAAAATTTATGGACAGACAAATCCTAAGTTTGAGGTGTTTGGATCACAAAGAACAACATTCGCAGAAAAAAAATGAAAAGATGCTGGAGGAGTGCTTGATGCCATCTGTCAAGCATGGTGGAGGCAATGTGATGTCTGGGGGTGCTTTGGTGATGATAAAGTGGGAGATTTGTTCAGGGTCAAAGGGATTTTGAAGGAAGGCTATCACTCCATTTTGCAACGCCATGCCATACCCTGTGGACAGCGCTTAATTGGTTCCAATTTCCTCCTACAACAGGACAATGACCCAAAGCACAGCTCTAAATTATGCAATAACTATTTAGGGAAGAAGCAGTCAGCTGGTATTCTGTCTATAATGGAGTGGCCAGCACAGTCACCTGATCTCAACCCTATTGAGCTGTTGTGGGAGCAGCATGACCGTATGGTACGTAAGRAGTTCCCATCAAACCAATCCAATTTGTGGGAGATGCTTCAGGAAGCTTGGGGTGAAATCTCTTCAGATTGACAACTAGAAAGGTCTGCAAGGCTGTAATTGCTGCAAATTGAGGATTCTTTGACGAAAGCAGAGTTTGAAGGACACTATTATTATTTCAATAAAGAAATCATTATTTATAACCTTGTTAACGTCTTGACTATATTTCCTATTCATTTTGCAACTCATTTCATTTATGTTTTCATGGAAAACGAGGACATTTCTAAGTGACCCCAAATGTCTTTGGTGTGCAGTTGAACAAAACAAAAAAATCGGAATAATTTACTAAATCTTAGCTAATTCTACATAGAAATCATAAAATGTCCCGGACAATATTATTGGCACCTTCTAGAAGTAGTTTTGAAATAATTAATGTCAAGCAGGTGATTCTCATTTACGTTGGAATTGAACTCACCTGTGGCTGCAGTATAAAAATCACGTATTCAACTAGTTTGAATAGAGAAAATGACTCATTCTCCTGTTTTGTGTCACTGTGTGTACTGCAATGAGCATGGACAAAAGAAAGAAAACCAGAGAATTATCTGAGGTCGGCCGCACGATTATAGCCAAGCATAGACAATCTCCAGAGACCTTGATGTTCCTGTTTCCATCGTATGTGATGTTATCAAGAAGTTTTAGGCCCATGCCACTGTAGCCAACCAACCTCACTGGACATGGCCGCAAGAGAGAACTTGATGGAAGATTGCAGCGAAGGATTATTTGAATGGTAGAGAAAGCACCTCGGTCAACTGCCACACAGATTCCAGCTGACCTTCAGACACAAGGTACGACAGTTTCAACTCCACCATCCGTCGCCAACTCAATGAAAGGGGGTTATATGGTAGGAGACCCAGGAGGACACCATCCTAGCCTGACTGTTATTTGTCAGAAAACACCTGAACATGCCAAAATTCTTCTGGGAGAATGTCCTGTGGACAGATGAGACCAAATGAAAGCTATTTGGTAAAGCACACCATGTTTATAGAAAACAAAATGAAGCTTTCAAAGAAAATAACACTGCTTTGCTGCCTCTGGCACTGGTTGCCTTGAGCGTGTGCATGGCATCAGGAAATCAAGTGAATACCAAGGTATTTTGGAGCGCAATGTCGGACCCAGTGTCAGAAAGCTGGGTCTCCGTCCAAGGTCATGGGTCTTCCAGCAGGACAATGACCCCAAACACACKTCAATAAGCCCCCAGGAACGGTTCAAGACAAAACGCTGGACTGTTCTGAAGTGGCCAGCAATGAGTCCAGATCTAAATCCCATTGAAAACTTGTGGAGAGATCTGAAAACAGCAGTTATGAGAAGGCACCCTTCTAATCTGGGAGAACTGGAGCAATTTGCACAAGAGGAGTGGGCCAAACTGGCAGTACAGTGGTGCAGAAGCTCATCGATGGTTACTTGTTTGCTGTTATTTTGACCAAAGGCTGTGCTACCAAATATTAAGTCTAGGGTGTCAATTTTGTCAATGCCATTTCTGTTTGTTTGTTTTAAATTAATATATTATGTTCTGAATCAAAAAAAGGTTCTGTAATATTAACAGTGAAATAAAGAATTGTGGAGACCAAATACTTTGTTCAATTTCAACTTATTTTTCTGGAAAATTGTGAGTTATTTGAAAAAAGTGCAAGGGTGCCAATATTTTTGGCACGACTGTATACCGCCCAAACATGGTGTAGTGTTGAGTATACTGTAGTAAGTTGATGCGTCAAAAAACCTGATGCTGGGGGTTTGTTTGGCTATTGGAGTAAGAGCTAACTAAGGTTATTATATGAAAATCCGCCGTAGTAAAGATTTAGATTGTAATGCTGTAAGCCGGCCTTGTCTGTGCCATTTAACCAGAACAGTCAGGACTGGACTGGAGAGAGGGAGAGAAACTGAGCTGATGGTTGTTTTGCATCATGACTAAAACTATCAGACTGGTCAATAGTTTCTCTCCCAGAAACCAGGGCTCGGGTCAAAAGTAGCAAATAGCCACCACTAGTCAGCTACTTGCTCCACCCCCCAATGGACATGTATTCTTCTTACTCACTCGTCACTCTATGGACAAGTATCCTTGTTTACGCAATTTGCAGCATCTGTATAGAATTTAAAACTAGTTGTAAATATACACAGAGTATACCAAATATTAGGATCACCTTCCTGATATTGAGTTGTACCCCCCCTGGGAAACTGTGGGGTGTGAAAAATCCAGCACCGTTGTAGTTCTTGACACAAACCGGTGCGTCTGGTACCTACAACCATACTCCGTTCAAAGGCACTTACATCTTTAGATCTTTGTGCCTATTCGCCCTCTGAATGGCACACATACACAATCCATGTCTTAATTGTCTCAAGGCTTAAAACTTCTTTAACCTGTCTCCTCCCTTTCATCTACACTGATTTTGAAGTGGATTTAACAAGTGACAATCAATCATAGCATTCACCTGGTCAGTCTGTCATGGAAATGTTTTGTACACTCAGTGTATATATGCTGTCTTGTGATCTTTTTCTATTCTATTATTTTACTTATTATTATTTTGTTTCATTCACTTCTTTTTAACCTGTATTGTTGGAACTCTGAGCTTAAGAATTTCACTGTACCCTGCAATTACATCTGCGACCCTGTGCATGTGACTTATAAACTCTGAATTGATTTGGATTTGTTGAAGGCAGGCTTCTCTTTGAACTACAGTAGCTCCGCCAGCTGGCTCAGCACAGCCAGGCCTATTGGCTAGTGACTGAATCTCGAGGCGGGCAGTAGTTGTGCCCTAATCGCCTTAATGTTTCCAGGCTGTCGGTCAGTCAGCTGTGTTTACTGAGGGCCGGCCACGTTGGCTTGGCGATGTGTTGGCAGACAG
>NC_036855.1:58718904-58721953 GCF_002910315.2 Salvelinus sp. IW2-2015
TGGAAATGACTTGCCTGAGTTTTACACACTCTGTCGTATGAGCACATCTGTCCATACTATTAAAGTAGGTGTTGTGTGAGCAAAATGGTTTCCAACTGAATCCAACCCTGTTGAATCGAACCTCCCCCGCTGGTCTGAGAGGTGGTAAATGTCAGGCTACTCATATGGTGCACTGATTTAGAAACCATTTATTTGAATTTCATTCTGGTTTCACTACACTACTAACTCAAAACCATGAGTGTAGCAACACGTCATATAGATGACTAGCTCACAGCTTCAGTTCCTTATGAGAAGTGTGTGAAACATGGCTGTAAAGAACAGTGACTGGGGCCAGAATAGAAATGTGATGGTACTGAAAAATCTCCCCTCTGTCTCTGTCCTCCTCCCTCCCCCGCTCCTCCCCTCACCCCCTTTTCCCTCTGTTTATTGTGCTACAGTTACAGCCACTGAAACTTGATAAGACCGTGGGGGATAGGGGCCGAGGTTAGTGCGCAGGGCAGGCGGTGGGGGGAGGGGCTGGATTAAGGGGCCTCCTGTCCTACAGAGAATGATTAATGAGCCCCTAAAACTGGGGGGGCCTGCCTTTTTTGATAGGGGGAACACTGATGGACAGCAGACGAGGGAAAGACTGCCACGTGTCTGGACTGCGAGGGAGGAGGGCATGAGGGATTAAGGTAACCAACAGACAGGGGAGGCACAGGGAAAGGAGAGGGGGGAGAGGGTGCCACAACTACAGAGGCATCAGAGGGGGAGTGGAGTGAAGGGAGGCAAAAGGCCTGCATGTGTGGAAACAAGGCCACAGTCTTTCATTTCCCCTGGAAATGAGCGATCTGTCACTGGGGAAGACACTGGGGGGGTGTCCCAAACAGCACCCAATTCCCTATATAGTTTACTACTTTTGAACCGAGCSCTATGAGCACTACTTTTGACCTGTGCCCTGGTTATCTTCATTAGGGTAGGGGGCACTATTTTCACCTCCGGATTTAAAGCGTGCCCAAAGTAAACTGCCTGCTACTCAGTCCCAGAAGCTAGGATATGCATATATATATATATATATATGTATCATATGGATAGCATACACTCTAAAGTTTCCAAAACGGTTAAAATAATGTCTGTGTATAACAGAACTGATTTGGCAGGCGAAAACCTGAGAAAAATCCTTTTTTTTTTATGTTTGTAGTTTTCTACTGAATGACATTACAGTATCCATTGACTTAGGACTCAAATTGCACTTCCTATGGCTTCCACTAGATGTCAACAGTCTTTAGAAATTGTTTCAGGCTTGTTTTCTGAAAAATTAGAGAGTAAGACCACTCTGGATGAGTGGACCCTACAGTGTCCCAGAGCTTTTTCATGCGTGCGACCGAGAGCGCGCCTTTCTTGTTTACCTTTTATAGTGACGACGTTATTGTCCGGTTGAAATATTATCGATTTATTTAGGCTAAAAACAACCTGAGGATTGATTATAATCATCGTTTGACATGTTTCTACCAACTTTACGGATACTATTTGGATTTTTCGTCTGCCTGTTGTGACTGCSTTTGAGCCTGTGGATTACTGAACAAAACGCGCGAACAAAACTGAGGTTTTTGGATATAAAGAGGGACTTTATCGAACAACACAAACATTTATTGAGTAAATGGGAGTCTTGTGAATGCAACCATATGAAGATCATCAAAGGTAAGTGATTAAATTTATAGCTATTTCTGACTTGTGTATCTCCTCTACTTGGCTGGTAACTGTTTGTAATGATTTGTCTGCTGGGCGCTGTCCTCAGATAATCGCATGGTTTGCTTTCACCGTAAAGCCTTTTTGAAGTCTGACAGCGTGGTTGGATTAACAAGAAGTTAATCTTTAAAACGATGTGTAACACTTGTATGTTTTATGAATTTTTATAATGAGTATTTGTTTTTGAATTTGGCGCTCTGCAATTTCACTGGATGTTGGCCAGGTGGGGCTAGCGTCCCACGTACCCTAGTGAGGTTAAAAGTTGTGCTATACATGGGGAATATGGTGCTATTTGAGACGCAATTTGGGTCTGGGGCTGGTCCAGGCAAGAGCTGAGGATGGGCTGGCAGAGTAGATTGGTCCCCTGAGGGAGGAAAGGGTGGGAACCGCAGGGCCAACCCCAGCCCAGCGCAGTCAGAGCCACTGCTTTATAATAAATGCCTTCTAGAATCTAGACAGATGCCAAAAAGGACAAGTATTCTTAGCTACAGACATTTCTCTCTTTGATCAAAGATGTGGTCAGCGTGTTGATATGTTAGAGGTCTGAGATTGTCTTGGGTAATTTTAAAACCTCGCCCTCCTAAATTACAAAGCTGTATTTAGATGCAGGCTCATCCACAGGCAGACCCATCAGTCCTCTGTTTTCCCCCACTTCAAAACCAAAGGAAATTGGGGTTTTCCTGATGTTAGCTCGATGGGAATCTACTCCATCTTATTTGTTTTTAGTTTCGGTACCATCAGGGGCCCGCCCTTCTTTTATGTTTTAGTGTCTGTCTTCCTCTCCCCACCCCCACCTCTTCCTGTCCTTTCCTGAATCAATCGACTTGGTTGTGGGGTGTGTTCAGTGATGTAAACGTTGCAGACAGAAACAAAATGAATAGAGCTGTGACGATTCCCTACTCTATTTGACAAGGTTTCAATCTGACCGTTGTAACGTTAATGTAACATTATATTTCTCTCTCTAGTTCTCTCTTTGTCCATTTCTCCATATGTCTCCTGTTCTGTGTGCACTGGAGTTGGGATTCCTCTCCATCCAGTGATGGATGGACTGAAATAGTTAACGGCCCCCGAAGGAGATCTTCACCAGCACAATAGCCCTGCGCTGACATACAGTATGGTGCATATAGTACCGTTTCATACGACTCAGTAATGTATTGGTACACATTGGGTTTTCAAGAGAAACAAAGAATGACAGATGTCTGTACTGTCGGGGGATAAAGGATGTCTCAAAAGAGCCTTAGTGCGTGTTGTACTCATTTACGCAGGCAGTCAGTGCTACAGTATCGATCCTAGACCTTCTACTTTTTATTGCTTTCTCTAG
>NC_036855.1:58721959-58743655 GCF_002910315.2 Salvelinus sp. IW2-2015
ATGTCAGCCCACGCTACTATGGTCCACGTATATAGACTGTTCCATTCCAGCTCAATGTTCCAATCAGCAGTTACCATAGAGAGGGTTTTGTATTGAGTTGTGAGGGGTACCTGGTTTCCTCCCCTCCACACCCTATGCTATCCCCAGTCCACAGCAGCTGATGCTCCTGTATTGATCACCTCTTGCTGAGCTCCAAATGAGGCTCGCCAGCTGATGGCTTTATCTGTCAATCTGGGTGTCCATTGATTAGAGCAGTTATCTGTGTTGAGAAGAGTGGGGGGGGGGCAGAGGTCCACTGAGACCCTGTCAATGGTCCTCCTGCCGGTGGAGGGAGAGGTTTCTGTCCCCTACCTACCCTCTAAACCAGCCCTGTTCTAGTTGGCCACCTCTGTGGTCACTGCGGCAGCAAAGCTCTTCTGTTATTTGAGGAGCAGCTGATTTCAGACCGGTCTCTCTCTATTACCTCAGGCGAGAATGATGCCGTTTTATACTTTGACGGGGAGAGTAAACGTAGAAGCACAGTGGAGATCGAAAAGCCGTCTAGTAATGTGCTCATCATGTCAAATTTCGACACCAAGCCAATTTTTGCTTAAAGAAATTAACATTTACCCGCCAGTGCAATTTGGTTATATTAGACTATTGAAACTGAATACAAATGTAAAAGTGTAGGCTATGGTATGATCTTTGGTTGAGATGGAGGGATTTGAGATCTGGGCTCGATCTCTTCCGTCTCCCTGGCCATGTTTAGCTGCAGGGGAGATGTGAGGTGGACCTCCCCTCCGCCTCGTCACCTCTATCTGATGGACTGTTGATTAGAGTCCAGTCGGCCAGTAGTCCAAGCCAGATCCCGGCCTCGAGGGACCAAAGGGATTTGGGTTACAGTTGAAGTGGCCGTCTCACTTTTTGCGCTATCCACATTCCACCCTTTCAATCCCCCTCCCCCAATTCACCAGGTGACCCATCTTTATGACCCGAGAGGAGGGAGTCATGTTTCTCTCTCCCTCTTTTTTAATCTTTCTTTTTCCCTCTCTCTTTTGCTCCTTCTCTCACCCCCTTATCGCTGATCTTCTTACTAAGCTAATTGTTCCCAATGAGAGATTACCGTCCCCATTTTGGACTGCAGCCAGATCACGGTCTACTCCGTGAGTTGTTACTGTTGTTCCTTTATCATTGACGAGACTTGATGTATCAAAGGATTTGTCCTATAAATAAAAAGGGCTCTCGTTCCCAGGCTTCAATCTAGTGATTTACATGTTGTGTATTGAGTTTAACACATAATGGAAGGTCTCTTTGCAATTTACTCTTCAAATGTTTGTTGTGGGATTTCTTTTTAATGGTTTGTCATGAGACACTACCCCCTCCTCCCCCGGTGCCTGGCCGGCACCAGCTGTGCTTTTATATCCCCGCCTGCCTGGTGTTATTGGCCTCCTACATATATAGGGGGTAATCTTAACTCTCGCTATAGATAGGAGGGCTGCTTGGCTGCTGTGTCCACATACATATTCCGTACCACTTGATCTGAATTGGTCAGTCATGTGATGCATATGAATGGCTCTCCCCAGACTAAAGATAGCTAAAGAATTCCATACCGTCGTTGGACTTTACCTTCTATGTCCCTCGGCCCGGCATTAAAAATAAAACAAACGCTGCTCCAGCAGCAGCATAGCAGGCCCTGACAATACCAGGCTCAACATATGAACATGTAAACCAAATGGCCTGGGTCCCTGGGTAAACTAAACATCCAGCAGGAGCAGTCAGGGCTGCTTGTGGACTGTAGTGGGTCTGAGACAGAGAGGCAGAACAGAACAGTGGTGGGGAGCTGCAGGCCCTTGWTTGGTCTAATCTGGGATATTGCTGGTGGTGGGGTGGATCCAAAGTGGTGTGGGGGGATCTTTTGAAAGGACACTGACATGAGGCAGAGGCCATTTGTGTTTTGGCTGACACCTTATAGCAGTAATCCAGTCTTTATCCAGCTGGCTGTCCCATCCACCTCATCTGCTCCTTCCCTCTCTCAGAGCATGGGGGGGTGTGTGTATATAGGGGGAGGGGGGTCCACAGAAAGCGATATATCCTTTAGATAATGATGGGCTTATAAATGCGCTCCTGCCTGCCCTTGTTTCTGTCTCTCTCTCGCCTCTCTCACCATCCACTCTTTCCTTCCTCTTTTCCTCCTCCCTCAMTCCCTAAAGGTGGATGGTAGTGAAACCCCACACCTCGTGGCAGCACATTCTGTAAAAAATTCATTTCCTGTCTCCTCTCCCCAGCCCGTCAGCTGGAATGCCAGTAATGTGAAATCAGCTACATTTAATTTACGCTGCTGGCATAAGAGCCAGTTCATGTATTTATTATAGAATTATTTAATGCCGACAGCTGTTTTACAAAAAAATGGGTCAGGGATCATCATGTAATGACCTTGTTTTTTGTCACATGGAGATGGAACACATCCTTGGAACTGTAGGGGGCAGTGTGGATGGTGCAGGGGGAAGGGGGTTAAACTTATCATGTGACGAAGGGATGCTTCAACACCAGKCTCACTGGTGTTTTTAAATGTTCTGTTTTCTCTCCTGGAACTGTGACTCACTAACTGACTGGTTCAGACTGCAGTAGGCTGGTCTCCCTCTTTTTTTGATCTTGTTCTCTATCCAGCGTAGTGTCTTCTAAGCTGGGCTGTGCCCACTACTGACAATAATGCCTCAATTACTGTACKGTAACTCCCTCCCAGTGGGGTGAGAGGTGGCTGCCTCCTGGCCCTTCCTGCCCCTATGGGCCTCTCTCTGTTGGGCTCTGGCCCTGTCTGAACACTGGAAGTACTGCGAATGGAGGAAGGAGTTAGGGAGTGGCTCAGGGAGCCTTCACCACCACAGCACTTCCCACCACCATGACCTCTGACCTCCACAGCCATTAATCACTCGCCTCCTGATGGCCCTGTCCCAGGGGGGAAATCAGTCCAGGGCAAAGGATGATGGGAGGTGAAGCCTGTAGCCAATTACAAATCGTTTCGGTGCTGCAGTGGACAAATCCCTGCTGCCCTTTGAGAGAAAGCAGCCAATAGTGGCCTACATTAACGCTAGCATGAGCTAATGCTTCAGCTGTTCAATATGTGGCCTGCTATCATGGCTACGCTGCTCTGTTACTCATTTCTACATCGACTGACTCTGTGGTTGTGTTTCCCAGGTTAAAACGTGTTTAAAGTGATTGTGCCCACAGGCCTAAAAGAGCTAGAGCAGATGTTTATCACCAAAGACTGGTGGGTTGTTAGTTCTCACTAATGTTTCTCTATCTCCTCCAGTCTAGCTGAAGGGGCTTTGGTTAATTACGTCATTTAATCATTTTCATAAATGGATTGTTGCAGTTTGCTCACATTTCAGCAGATCCTATTGAAACGTGTTCATTTGATTCTGTAGCGCTAGGTTTATTGTAGCGCTAGGTTTATTGTAGCACTAGGTTTATTGTCGCGTTTGTATTTGGTTTACGCAGGCAGAATATCTGCTTCAGAGGGAAAAAAATCTATTGTCTAAATTAAAATACTGATTCTTGCGGGGAAAAAACACTTCTCTACATCGCTTCCTGATGGTCCTATTCCTAACATTGATATTAGTGTGCTGGAATGGAAGAGGCATTGATGTGAATTAAAGCCTAAATGCTGGGTTGTCAGTGCAGGTCAGGTCTTTTGTGCTTATCTGTTCTGGCCTCATTGTCCAGGGGGACATACGGCTGGCTGTGTATGAAAACGGCTTCTTGCTGACCTGCACTTTAATTCAGACATCAATAACCCCTGGCCAACCTCTGACCCCTGCAGTTGTACTAATTGTTTGATGCAGGATTGATGTCGTTGCAGCATTAAATAACTGTGGCCTGACCAGGGCTCAGGCTGGCCTTTTACACCACATTCCTTCTGCTTTTGATAGGCTGTATGTTCTGGAAGCGCTGGGCCGGGCTGGGCCGGGCTGGGCTACTGCCTCCTGTTCTATCTACCCTCTACCCAGCCTCTCTCCATCTCTCTCTCTGGTGGTAGTGACACCATGCTCTCTGTGCTAATCAAACATSCTGCCTGATGTCATCTCATCCACCACTCAGAGAGACGGGACTCCAGACACATTATTAGGCTGTTGGCACTTCCTCAATCTTACAGGAAACTGATATGTCCTAGCGGCCATGGACAATCTAAAATTCATGTTATGTGTATATTGTACCCTAGTTTTGTGAAATGTCTGTTTATCCTTTCAGATTTCTTTTATTTATTTCTACTCAATACTACTACTACTACTACTACTACTACTACTACTACAGTACTATAGATGAGAAAGTGGCTATTTTGGCAAAAGTGTCGTCTGTTAATTGTCTCTAGAGATCAGAATGTTGAATTCCGGGAAAAGCTGAGACTATTCCCACTGTCTTGTAGGTGTAGTGGATTTTGATTTCCTAGCTTAGCTAGCTGTAGTTACCGCTGGCTTTGTTGATGGCCTACTGTATATAGGCTTTAGTCATAAGTAGGGTTGCAAAGATTCAGAAACTTTCTGGTAAATTTCAAGGAATTTTTCTAGAAATTTTCCATGGGAAGTTAAGCCTGGGAATTTGGGGAATTTTGCTTAAATTCATCAAAAAAGTTAGCTTATAACAGTGGAACTTTTTTGTGGGATACACATACGGCAATTCTAGGTCTTGTCGCATATTTTGGTTAAACTATCCCCAATTCAATGGAATTGCAACCCTATGCATGCACAGTGCATTCTTCCATCACATCGATCTTGCACACTAATGAAATGCTATTGAGCCCACACAACTACACTGTCTGAGCCAAGGACTACATGTTTTCTGGTACGTTTTGATTACAATACTGGGTGGGGTGAATATATTTTATATGACACATGATTTTTTGTTAACTAGTAAATAGTAGCCTACAGGAAAGTGTTAAAATATTTTCTGCTAGTTAGTTTTTGCTACCATGTGGGTTTTAGCTTGCTTGAGTCTGCTAAYTGAGGARTGTTAATTCACCTGTTTCCATACATGTTTCATATTAAAACATTTATCTTACAAAGGAGTTGTTTAATCTAACTGCTTAACTATTTATCTGTACATGTAATTGTTTTTTTGTTTTTTACTCATTCTTTTCTAATCTTTACAGGAAAATGCCACAGGCACTATCTGATGTGTGGATACATCTCACTGCAGCTAATGTAGAAGGAAAAGCTGTGTACATTTGCGAATACTGTGCAAAATCATATGTGAAGAATGTAACAAAGATGCAGAATCCTCTGACCAAGTGCATAAAAAGTTCCCTCAGCGCTCACAACACGCAACCTCTGATAAAAGTCCCTCTACTTCCATTCGGAGTGAAAATTATGAATCAGACACCTTATCGATAGCAACAGCTCATGGTTCTCCTGGAATCAGAAGTTTTTTAGACTCAATGGAGGAATGTAGTCAGAGAAATGCTGATGACTGTCTTGCTCCAGCTGTGTATGCAACTGGTTCATCTTTCATGCTCACAGGCAATGTGTATTGGAAGAGATTTCTGAATGTTCTTTGCCCAGCATACACCCCTCCAACCAGACATGCTTTATCTACTCATTTGCTGGATGCAGAGTTCAACAGAGTTCAAGTGAAGATCAAGCAAATCATAGAGAAAGCAAACTGTATTGCAACCATCTCCTGATCGGTGGTCGAATGTTCGTGGGCAAGGAATAATTAACTACATCTCCACCCCTCAACCAGTATTCTACAAGAGCACAGACACAAGGGACAACAGACACACCGGTCTCTACATTGCAGATGAGCTGAAGGCAGTCATCAGTGACCTTGGACCACAGAAGGTATTTGCACTGGTGACAGACAATGCTGCTTGGTGTAAAGGCTGCTTGGTGTAAAGTGGAGGGCTCCTACCCTCACATCACACCCATTGGCTGTGCTGCTCATGCATTGCATCTGCTCCTCAAGGACATCATGGCACTGAAAACAATGGATACACTCTACAAGAGAGCCAAGGAAATGGTTAGGTTTGCTGCTATAACTTGATGACCCTTCACAATCTACCTCACCAAGCAAAGTGAGAAGAATAAGAGCACCACATTGAAGCTGCCACTCATTGGGGTGGTGTTGTCATCACGTTTGACAGTCTCCAAGAAATGGCCATATCAGTCTGCTCATATGGACAGCCCCATCAAGAGGATCTTCCTGCATGATGTATTTTGGGAGAGAGTGGTAAGCAGGCTGAAACTCCTGAAACTTATAGCAGTAGCCATTGCACGGATTGAGGGAGACAATGCCATCCTGTCTGATGTTTAGACTCTGCTTGCAGATGTAAGAGAAGAAATCCGTACTGCCCTGCCCACTTCACTGTTACTCCAAGCAGAGAAAACTGCAGTTCTGAAATGCATCAAAACGTGTGTTGAACCCCAAGTATGCTGGCAAGAGCATCCTGTCTGGTGCAGAGATCAACAAGGCCTATGGTGTCATGATTACCGTGTCTCGCCACCTTGGCCTGGATGAGGGCAAGGTTCTTGGCAGTCTGGCAAAGTACAGTTCCAAGCAAGGGCTTTGGGATGGAGATGCAATATGGCAGTCGTGCCAACATATCTCATCAGCCACCTGGTGGAATGGACTTTGTGGATCTGAGGCTCTTTCCCCTGTTGCCTCCATCATCCGCCAAATCCCACCAACATCAGCCACCTCAGAGCGCAACTGGTCCTTGTTTGGGAACACACACACAAAAGCACGCAACGGGCAGACCAATACAAGGGTTGAAAAATTGGTGGCAATCCGGRCCAATTTGAGGCTTTTTGAGCCTGACAACGAGCTATCCTCAACAAGGTTGGAAAGTGACAGTGAAGATGAGGCCTCAGAGTCTGATGTTCAAGAGGTGGACATTGAGGAGGAGATCCAGGGAGAAGATATGGAAGCCTGAGAGGAAGACAAATTAAGCTTTAGTTTCTATACTATCATTTTACAGATGTATGTTGAAAACGTTTTTGGGAGATGCGATGGATCATTGGGGATTAGAGGTCGACCGATTATGATTTTTCAACGCCGATACCGATTATTGGAGGACCAAAAACGCCGATACCGATTTAATCGGMCGATTTTATTAATAAAAAATAAAAAAAWTGTAATAATGACAATTACAACAATACTGAATGAACACTTATTTTAACTTAATTTAATACATCAATAAAATCAATTTAGCCTCAAATAAATAATGAAACATGTTCAATTTGGTATAAATAATGTTTTGAAGAAAAGAAATAAAAGTGAAATATGTGCCATGGAAGGAAAGCTAACGTTTAAGTTCCTCAGAACATGAGAACATATGAAAGCTGGTGGTTCCTTTTAACATGAGTCTTCAATATCCCAGGTAAGAAGTTTTAGTTGTAGTTATTCTAGGAATTATAGGACTATGTCGCTTTGTACCATTTGTATTTCATATACCTTTGACTATTGGATGTTCTTATAGGCACTTTGTATTGCCAGTGTAACAGTATAGCTTCCATCCTCTCCTCACCGCTGCCTGTGCTCGAACAGGAACACATCGACACAGCCACCCTCGAAGCAGCGTTACCCATTCAGAGCAAGGGGAACAACTACTCCAAGTCTCAGAGCAAGTGATGTTTGAAACGCTATTAGCGCGCACCCCGCTAACTAGCTAGCCATTTCACATCGGTTACACCAGCCTAATCTCGGGAGTTGATAGGCTTGAATTCATAAACAGCAGAGCTGCTGGCAAAACGCACGAAAGTGCTGTTTAAATGAATGCTTACGAGCCTGCTGGTGCCCACCATCGCTCAGTCAGACTGCTCTATCAAATCATAGACTTAATTATAACATAATAACACACAGAAATACGAGTCTTAGGTCATTAATATGGTCGAATCCGGAAACTATCATCTCGAAAAACAAAACATTTATTCTTTCAGTGAAATACGGAACTGTTCCTTATTTTATCTAACGGGTGGCTTCCATCAGTGTAAATATTCCTGTTACATTGCACAACCTTCAATGTTATGTCATAATTACGTAAAATTCTGGCAAATTAGTTCGCAATGAGCCAGGCGGCCCAAACTGTTGCATATACCCTGACTCTGCGTGCAATGAACGCRAGAGAAGTGACACAATTTCACCTGGTTAATATTGCCTGCTAACCTGGATTTCTTTTAGCTAAATATGCAGGTTTAAAAATATATACTTCTGTGTATTGATTTTAAGAAAGGCATTGATGTTTATGGTAGGTACACGTTGGAGCAACGACAGTCTTTTTTCCGCGAATCCGCACTGCATCGATTATATGCAACGCAGGACACGCTCGATAAACTAATAATATCATGAACCTTGTGTAGTTAAATAGTGATTATGATTGTTTTTTATAAGATAAGTTTAATGCTAGCTAGCAACTTATCTTGGCTTACTGCATTCGCGTAACAGGCAGGCTCCTCGTGGAGTGTAATGAGAGGCAGGTGGTTAGAGCGTTGGACTAGTTAACTGTAAGGTTGCAAGATTGAATCCCAGAGCTGACAAGGTAAAAAATCTGTCGTTCTGCCCCTGAACAAGGCAGTTAACCCACCGTTCCTAGGCCGTCATTGAAAATAAGAACATGAGACTGAATCAGGACCAGGGCTAATCTCCTGGCCTGATCATATTGCTATTTGAAAAAGACATTAATGGGTCTTATTCCAGGTTAGAGCTGCGGAGGCTGGGAGGATGGGAGGATTGGCTGCTATTAACCACTGTGCCACAAAGCTGGCTTGGCTTCAGCCTGGCCGTCCTCTCTACTCAGCAGCCACTCTGCACCAGGGCCCGGGCAGCACTAGCACAACAGCTAATAGCCGAGGGGTGTGGATTTACTCTGCACAATCCCCGAAATAAGCTTCATTATACCAGGCTATCCATGCCCCCCCCCCCCCCCCGACACACACACTTTCTACACGCTTTACTGCAGATAAGCTGTTAACCAGATTAATGCATCTGTATCAAAAGTCTGGAGCAGGTTCACTTTGTTGTTTGCAAATCCCTCTTTCCAGGTCCAGCTGTCATTGCCTTAACTTGGCTAATATGTTCTCTTTGTCATTTTTATTCCTTTGTGTTTACGTTTCCCAGTCTAATCCAACCGGCTCTCTGAGTTATGGGCCTCTGTCACCGAGAGCAGTAACGATATCATCTGGGTATTTGTTTCAGCAAACAATGTGGGGTGAAAATGTACTTTCAATAATAGAAGATCGCGTGCCATTTCTGTTTCAATTAACTTTTCAAAGCATATTACAGTGCTAGGAAAATATTGAGTAAAAAACAAAACAATGTTAACTTTTTTTTAAAAGTTGTTAAAATGTGCAACAAACCTCCTCATCCACACCATTCCAGCTCCTTCAGCAATGTCACTTTAACAGGATATTTGGATCCCTATTGATGCGTGTGGTTCTACCTTCAGGGACTCCAGTGAACCGCATCCCCATCATGGCCAAGCAGGTTCTGGACCTGTACATGCTTTACAAGCTGGTGACAGAGAAGGGCGGCCTGGTGGAGGTCATCAACAAGAAGATCTGGAGAGAGATCACCAAGGGCCTCAGCCTGCCCACCTCGATCACCTCTGCTGCCTTCACCCTCCGCACACAGTAAGTCTCTCTCTCTCTACCCCATTCTGCTTAGTCATGTGTCCCTATGGTGTGTATCTGTGTCTCTCTCTTTCTATGACGGCTGTCTGTCTGCATGTGTCCATTCATCCTAACCCTAGGTGTGTGTGTGTGTGTGTGTGTGTGTGTGTGTGTGTGTGTGTGTACATCCCTCTCTTTTAACTACTCACCTTCTCTCTCGCTGCATTCCATCCTCCAGCCATTACATCACACGTGTGAGGAGCCCATTGATCCAGTAGATTTTGTGATGTGATTTGGGTCAGAGTTCACARCAATTGAGGTGKGCTTTCACTGAGGGGCGAGCGCTCTGCGTTCTGKAAGCCYCTGTGTAGGGCTTTAGCTYWCTACACTGCTGCCTGTATACCAGAGAGCCTTAATGAACCTTTATGTATTTTTAATGCTAGCCTACTCAGCCTGCCTGTTCTCTCCAGCAGCAACGGTCCACTGGTCTTATCTAATGGATAGTGCTCTTCACTCCGTATTGATCCTCGGTGTTCTCTCTCCATTATGCGCTTCGCTTTTATACATTTTTATGAGGTGGAAAAATACCTATGCTGCTAATGCTACTGCACACTCAGGCTGTTACATACCATGGTCTCTGTTAGGTAGCTATTTGACCTCTCTGCCACTGCATCAACACTACATGAACAAAAGTATGTGGACACCTGCTCGTCCAACATCTCATTCCAAAGTCACAAGCATTAACATGGAGTTGGTCCCCCCCCTTTGCTGTCTCCACTCTTCTGGGAAGGCTTTCCAGTAGACGTTGGAACATTTCTACGGGGACTTGATTCCATTCAGCCACAAGAGCATTAGTGAGGTCGGGCACTGATGTTGGGCGATTAGGCCTGGCTTGCAGTTGGCGTTCGAATTCATACCATAGGTGTTTGATAGGGTTGAGGTCAGGGCTCTGTGCAGGCCAGTCAAGTTCTTCCACACCGATCTCGACAAACCATTTCTGTTTTGTGCACGGGGGCATTGTCATGCTGAAACAGGAAAGGGCCTTCCCCAAACTGTTGCCACAATGTTGGAAGCACAAAATCGTCTAGAATGTCATTGTATGCTGTAGCATTAAGATTTCAGACTGCCAGATGGTGAAGCGTGCTCCAGAGTCCATTGGCGGCGAGCTTTACACCACTCCAGCCAACGCTTGGCATTGCTCATGGTGATCTTAGGCTTGTGTGCGGCTGCTCGGCTATGGAAACCGGTTTAATGAAGCTCCCAACATTCTTGTGCTGACGTTGCTTCCARAGGCATTTTGGAACAGCCGATTTTAAGCGCCACGCACTCTTTCTGTGAGCTTGTGTGGCCTACCACTTCACGGCTGAGCCGTTGTTGCTCCTAGACGTTTCCACTTCACAATAACAGCACTTTCAGTTGACCTGGGCAACTCTACCAGGGGAGAAATTAGACAAACTGACTTGTTGGAAATTTGGCATCCTATGACGGTGCCACGTTGAAAGTCACTGAGCTCTTCAGTAAGGCCATTCTACTGCCAATGTTTATCTATGGAGATTGCATGGCAGTGTGCTCAATTTTATACACCTGTCAGCAACGAGTGTGGCTGAAATAGCCGAATCCACTAATTTGAAAGGGTGTCCACATACTTTTGCAAATATAGTGTGTGTACTCTGATCTGAAGACCATGTATGCACGCATGACTAAGTCGCTTTGGTCTGCCGAATGGCATATCTTATCTTCCATCTTAATGTTTGTCTCATTCAGGTACATGAAGTACCTGTATCCCTTTGAGTGTGAGAGGAAAGGTCTAAGTTCGCCAGGCGAGCTTCAGGCGGCCATCGACAGTAACCGCCGGGAGGGCCGTCGTCCCAGCTACAGCAGCAGCCTCTTCCGCTTCTCCTCCAGCACAGCCCCTCACATCCTCTCCCCTCCCAAGATGCACCTGTCTGCACTGGGGGCGGGGGCCGCTGGGAGCCTCAACGGCCTGCTGGCCTCACCCGTCCACTCTCTCAAAAAAGGTGAGTATTAAAGGATCAACAACTTCTCAATAAACGACTGGAAATTAAGGGTTAAGATTAGAAAATAAATTATTATAAATGTATTAATACAAATAAATACTGCAATTAAGATATAGCCTAAACACAGAGTAGGCATCTTGGCAAAAGGAAAACAAAGCCCATGCTGTCTATTGGGTTCAAATAAGATAGAAGTGAGAGTTTAGCTCCGAGTTTTGGAGCGCATCAGACTGATCAGAGCACAACCCTCAAGAAATATCCATAGTGCCGTGGCGCCCTCTGTCGCAATGGTTAGGAACTACAGGAGAATATTCTTGAATTGTCTGGAAAGGATTAGACACCACAGCCTACAGAGAGTAGTATTACAAGAAKAATGCTCTGATTTATTAATAGCCCTTTACAGAAGTATTTTGTACTTTACACACGTTACTTTCATTGGCAGGCCTTGTGTTATGGAATCTCTGCAGCACASGAGGTTGGTGACACCTTACTTGGGGAAGACAGGCTCTTGGGAATGGCTGGAGCGGAATAAGCGGAATGGTATCAAACACAAGGTTTCTGCCAACCGTGTGGCGCAGCGATCTAAGGTACTGCATTGCAGTGCTTGAGGCGTCACTACAGACCTGGGTTTGATCCCAGGCTGTGTCACAGCCGGCTGTGACCGGGAGACCCATGAGGCGGCGCGCTATTGGCGTAGCGTCGTCCGTGTTAGGGGAGGGTTTGGCTGGCCGGGATGTCCTTGTCCCATCACGCTCTAGCGACTCCTTGTGGAGGGCCGGGCGCCTACTGTACGGTGTTTCCTCCGACACATTGGTGCGCCTGGCTTCTGGGTTAAGCGAGCAGTGTCAAGAAGCAGTGATGCTTGGCAGGGTCATGTTTCGGAGGACGCATGGCTCTTGACCTTCGCCTCTCCTGAGTCCGTACGAGAGTTGCAGCGATGGGACAAGACTGTAACTACCAATTGGATATCATGAAATTGGGGAGAAAAAGGGTACAAAACATATGGTTTCCATGTGTTTGATGCCATTCCATTAATTCCAACCATTTATTATGAGCCGTCCTCCCCTCAGCAGYCTCCACTGTTTGCCAGTGTGTATTGTACTGTAGATTGTGTGATGATCGATGCACTCCCTTTGTGATCAAAGCGTCTGAGTGTGACTGAGGGTTTGACCCTGGGCTGTTCACTGTCYCTTAACCATTTACTACTGATTAATAACATGTTTCCCACAGACAGCAGGACACTTTACGGCCAGCCTGGATTACAGCTGTCTGTCCACATCAATAGGATCTGGCTTGATCACTACCATTACCTGTTTTTCTTATCTGATCTTGCCTTTGATGTTATTGGAATGTGGCTCAGTTACAGAAAATACTGTATAATGGCCCACATAATTGCTGTGTCTTTTTTCTTCTCTAAAATAGGTAGTTATTGTTTCAACAGATCTCCCTCCCTTTCTTTGGCCTCATTTTACTATGTTAAATTGTCATTTTATTTTTAAATAATCTTCATATTCTACGATACTGAAATGAATCTCATTTTTGTTTCCATGGAAGTAACATATCCTACCTCTCCTACCCTGCCTCTAGAAGAGATCACCCCCTCCATGATAGCAGCGGCTCGTGGTTCCTCMATGTCCCTGGCGCTGGGGCAGCAGCAGATGTCAGGGCTGGCGCGAGCTGCCACTCTGGAGCAGCTGAGGGAGAAGCTGGAGACTGGCGAGGGCCCTGAGAGGAAGATGGCACGCCTGGCAGAGGAGCAGCAGCGTCTRATGCAGCAGGCCTTCCAACACAACCTGCTTGTCATGGCCTCCCAGGTCCCCATGAACCTGCGCCTGGGAAACAGTGCCACCGCTAGAGGTACGTGCCCAGACTGACTCCCCCTGGGCACTCTATACAGTTACATATCATAGTCACTTTGTATCTGACACATACAGTACATTCTATACGTATTCGAGACTGGAGTAATGCCTGATATGCACTAGTAATTATTTGTCAATGAAACATACATTTAAGTACACTAGTGATGCACGCTGAAGTTCCCTCGATGCCTGACTCTCTCTGAGCACCATGAAAAAACACACGGCCTACACCAGATACCCTCACAGTTCTCCAACTCCCATTCCTCAGCTCCCCCGTGAGATACAGGATGACATTTAGAAGCCATTATAAAGGCAACGCAGCGGTCACTGCACAACAGAGATGAAGGCTGCCAGGCCACTCTGCTAGCTGACTCACTGACCTGCGCCTCTTCAGCTCAGCCTCTGGCTGTTTGGATGTACGTCATAACACATGCTTTATTTGGTGCCTTAATGTTATCACATGCTGGTTATTCCCCTCTCTCTCTCTCTCAATCTCTCTCACTCTCTCTTTCACACACACACAGTAGAGGTGCAGCCTGTATGTGTGTTTGCGAGTACAACAATCAACACATGACTACTACACAATAAAAGCTTTGAGAGGGGAAGTGCAGAATGTTTTCCTGGAGTTACTGTGACATGATTGTGTTTCTCTCCTCAGTGGGTTATGCAGATGTATGCTGCAAGACACCCACAAGGAAATGTGCGTGACACCCGATTCTCACTTACTGCATGTTATTGTACAGTACCTGTGTAGACAATGAATAGAGTTCAATTCTAGTTCCCATGTTTCTGCGTCCTTTCCTTTGGAGATATATATATATTTTTTTGAATTGGTCAGAGGTTCTGGATTTGCTTTCTGCCCACAGTGGTTTACACTTCCTATTTCTCTTTCTTTCTAGATGAGAAGCAGCAGGACATGGCTCTGAGCATCTCCACCAATGGATCTGCTAGCATCAGTGTGTCTGTGGAGGTCAACGGCACACACTATTCAGGTGTGTGCGTGCGTGAGCGTACATACACTCAGAAATAAACGGATTTGGCTGTGTTGTTCATCTTGCTGTAATGTTCTGTTTGTCCTTCTGTCCTGTAGGAACCCTGTTTGCACAGAAGTCAGGCGCAACAGGGACTAGCGTGTCCACTGCGGCCACAGTGCCCCCTGCTGGATCCAGCGCTGGGTTTGGGTTCGCCACCTCTGCTCATAGCCACAGTCCAAGCTCCTCCTCYTCTTCCAAGGGGCCTTGCTCGGCCGAGCCCTCCGCCAGTGGCTCACCTTAGCTCAGGCCACCCTACCACCCACTCTCCAGGCTTTTCCTCACCACCGAGRCCTAGCATGAATACAGTACATTGATAAATCGATAAGAAAAAAACTGTTGCACAACAAATACCTCATCGCTCCTGTCAACCTTGGCTACCCATTTATGAATACACAATTCACACACCCAATTACATCTCAAGAAAACATGCACCCACACACACACCTATGCATTTTACACACTCGACACACATGTACACAAACACACATGCATTTCAGACACCCAGCACAGAGAGACTCTTATACCAAATGCATGCTAAACACAATCAAAGCGCTCAGCCAAAACCCACTGACAGGTGTTCACAACTGAACTTGAAGAGTTTTATTTTATGATTTTGTTTGTTGCCATTTGTATTTTAWTTTTATTTTTTTATAATTTTTTTAGTTATCTTTATACATATCTAAAAACAAGTAACCTGCAGTGGTATCTTTACCTYAGGAGCTGTAGTRTACTTCACCTGAATTAACTTTATTTTTGTATCCTTTTTGATCTTGTTGAAATCAGGGGAATTTTGGGGAATTTCACAACGGAACCTCACTCACCTCAGCACACCTCCTACGCATTTATACAGTAACTCTATCACAACGCTCGAGTTGCCATGACGACGGTCCGTAGCCTTTTTACTTCTGAGTGCACTACATTATTGATCCTACAGATCGCCATGTAATACCTCGTATACAGTAGTCACTCCCACAATCAATACCAGGGAAGTCACCCACTCATTCAGCCTATTTGGAATKATGTACTTAATCTTCAATCTAACTGAAGATACAGATGGGCCTTGTGTCTAAAGGGCTTTGAGGATCAGAATTAGCTTTGGACGTTTTATCACGCACAATGTGATGTTATAATAACCGACTGATCCGCCGATCTGTTTAGAACTAGCAAGCCCCAAACTCACCACCCCGCATCTATCTATCTATCTATCTAATCATCAGAAAGGTAGTGAAGGTGTTCTGGTCCCTGCTCTGGGATCAGTGTGTGTCCCTATTTCAATTCAACAGAGAGGAGAGACATATCACCCATCAATGGTTTTCCTCGAACACTGGCAGACCAGAAGTGTTTTAACCACATACCTTTTCAAACCTCATATTCGCCTCTCCGTTTGGGAGAGGGGCCTTTCTCAGGAAGCATCGTGAAGTCTCTTATTATGGACTCGCTTTGTCATTTAAAAAAGGATCCCACTGAAAGAATGCGCAAGTCTAACAGACTGTCTTCAAAAGAATACCTCAGACTCTCTAGAAGGAGACGTACACTACATACCTCATTGCTGCAAAGCCAGCGTGACTTGACCTGGTGGGTTGAGTCCCTGCGACGAGCAACGGTCCACAGGAGTGGACYCCYSSRRWRYKSKRSWMYAYAYRYRKAGACTTGACTRCTGGRTTTTCTTGGGGACACATTATTATACCAAGCTGAACTGGGATGGGTTTGCTCTCCTCCGGTTTTCTCTGGCTTACTTCATACTGCGTTTTATGAGACTAAATCTATTTAAGAGTATTGCTCTGCATGTGTACAATCAGGTGGCCAGTTTTTTACACCGTAATCCTCTGGTGTGTGTGGTAGCCTCTGGTCGGTGCACAGCAGAATACCAAAGACTAGCCCTGTTCCCTGCCCAGGCTGTTGTGGGCTAGCTGCTGTGGGTTAGCTGAATAGGCTAGCTGAACYACTAGGTAGGATACAATGGGGTACAGAATGGGTTTCATAATAGCCCATCTTCTATAGTCCCTGCTGTTAAAGTTGTCAGCTCTAGTTATGTTGCTTTCCTTATCTTAATCAGACCTTTGCTTAGCTGTGATTGAATCTTGGGACTGGTATGGTTCTGCCTGGCATGGCACGCATCACCTGACATATACCAGGGATATACCTCAGTGAGTTATGCTGCACAAAGCCCTTTSACCTAACCTCTACATTGAATAAGACGGAGAAAGGGTAGCTGTTTCGCCAACTGGTTTCTCTGTCTCAATTCAAAGTSCAAATTCCTCCGACACATCCACTGTTACAGTATTTCCATTCTCAAACTGTTCAGGTAATTTCTCTGCATTTTTAATAGAACATGATTTGGATKAAATGAATTTCTAGCATTATCTGTGTTGAATGTGAGGCGTTTAACTGTTTCTGAACCTTTTAGAGACTTGACTCCTTATCTYTGAGGTGGGCAGCCTTGTTGTTTTCTTTTTTTAATTTAACTAGTCGGTTAAGAACAAATTCTTATTTACAATGACGGCCTAGGAACAGTGGATAACTGCCTTGTTCAGGGGCAGAACGACAGATTTGTACCTTGTCAGCTCGGGGATTCGATCTAGCAACCTTTCGGTTACTGGCATAACGCTCTAACCACTAGGCTACCTGCTTCCCTAGTAAGCTGTGTTTTAGCTGTTATTTGTTGGCCACAGGTCAGGATTACAGGACCACCACAACATATATACAATGACTGAAGAGACACCTGCAATCCCTCGATGAAATATTATGTCCACATTTAATAAAGGTGAAAGATGTAGTTGCTGCCTTAATCAGCTGTGAGAGACCATTAAACCTTTCAGGACTCTCTGCTAGGAATGACTGTTTTATCTTCAAGCTTAATCCTTTGAAGAGTAAACTATTTCCATTATCTTTATGAATTCAGTCAGACATTAAGGCATTCATCGTTCAAGTTATTGGTTTCAAAACCAAGGTATGCTATTTATTTGTGTTGATTTTTCTTCTTCTGATGGACCGAATTAGCTTGATCACTTAGGTGGTGTCACTAAAACCCTTTTTAGTTTCTCTCGCTGTTTTCTATCCAATCAGTCTAGTCAATGACTGTCTGACAGTGTAGCCTTACAGCCTTTGCATGAGGGAGCATGTGTGAGAGCAAGTTCTGAATATGCAACAACCATGTAATGCTATGTAGGAGAATGCAGGTGGTGCTGTCCTCTAAGACCACACCATGACAAGGGTGGGCGACAGGTTAGAACCACATTCACTGGGAATTCAGTTTACAGCTCAGGCTTATGTGGGTTACAATTGTGTGTCTGTGTGAGCTCTTGAAGACCTCTTACCTCAGGGCATTGGGCTGCTGTCATTGTTGCATTTGGTATTGAAGTTATGCAATTGGCATGTATACTGAGGGACACATCCAAATGCAAATCTTGGACAACCCTAAAGCTGTCTCTAGTGACTTGCTAAATGCTATTTTAGACTGGTTCGGTTTTTGTCGCTTTTWGATTTTTGTCATCAGTTACAGGCAAGGTCACATCACTCAGGAAACTGTGAAGTTGAAAGTCTGCAGAACCTTGTCCCTGGATGGTTTGGATTTTATTAGATTATTAATTGTTTAAATCTAACCTGATCTGTGTAATACGTAAGTGGTTATTGAATACCTCATTTATCAATTCTGTTGTTTTTGGCTTGTATAATGCTCCGTATATACATCTGTGGGGTTTGTGCATATTTTTGTACGGTTATCATGTCCATAATAACATTACTGATATAGTTTTCTCTTTTTATTAAAACAAAATTGGGATGTGAATGCTTGTAAAACTGGTTTGTGCTGATTGTATTTAAAAGAGGAGCACTTTTCCAAAGTGATTGACACATTCAGTTTTGTTCATATTAGTAATATAAAGATATGGTTCTCAGGGCTTTAAACTTGTATGTCATGATAAAGTTTTACTTTATATCTTATGTGTGTGTGGTTTTTGTGAAGTGTGGCTTGAATTTCCTTCGTCCTTCCTTTCGCATGGGGCCAACTGGAAAAACAACAAAAAAGACGGAGAAATACGCTGGTGAAATTGAACTAGGCCTACTCTCATATCCCAGTGTGGACCTTTTTAAATATACATTTTCATTGGCACATGAATGATACAGGACTTGGAGCYGTGTTTCAGCAGCTGCACCGTAGAGATTAGAGCAAGAAATGTTATCCTAAGTGCAGGAAGGTAGTTGATAACATTTTGTCAGGTTAAAAACACAAGTTCCCTGATTACTAACCGCTTCCCCCACTTCATATAATGTCCCATAAAGACCATGTGACAGCTGAGACCTGTTTTGCTACACTGGCCTAAACTGCCTGTTACTCAAGCATGGATTAAGCCTGCTCGGAAGGGGCTCTCGCAATGAGAGGTGTCATAAGATTTTAGTGTCGGTGGATAACCCTCAAACATTTTCTGTAATTTCTTTACAATGGGCCCGATTCCGACTTAGGGAATTACGCCTTTCCTACACACTTCTCAGTAGTTGGTATTCAGACTTACATTAAGGTGCATAGTTAGCTTTGTAGGCGTGGTTCTCTTGTCTGCATGGAATAAATGTAATTCAACTGCTGAAACYATCCCACTTGCTGGCCAACATGGGTTTTCTGTACATTCTTAAGCCATCCCTTCAAATACGGGTACTTTTAATAAAAATGTTCTATTAATGCACGCTTAACTCTGGTTGGAATTGGGGCCAATGTAGGTTTGGGAAATGATTCAGCAGGCAAATGCCCCCCACCCCCAGATGCTCTGACTCCTGGTAGCTCGCCACACCACCCGAACACTCATCTTTCACTCCTCAATGGTCTGACTCATGTTCACTTACTCAGATGGAAAGGTTTGTTACACCAGAAATGTAAGCATTAAGTCAGCAGTGTGGATTGCACAGATACAGTGCTGTGAAAAAGTAGCCCCCTTAACTTCCATTATCAAAAATATGCAAAAATAGAATCATATCATTTGTCACGCAATGTTATCAACAAATAAAACAATCTTTCCCTTAAGATATCATTACAGCTTGGGCTTTTCTCATTTAACACAGACTTTACTGTGATGCAAGCCTGGGGTATCAACCGCAAGAACATTTCACACACATGTCATAAGTCCCTTTGATTTCACATACAGTGAGCTYCAAAAGTATTGGGACAGTGACACATTTGTTGTTTTGGCCCTGTACTCCAGCACTTTGGATATTGGAGACACTTTTATTGTACATAAAAATAGAATATATTTCAAACACTTCTACATTAATGTGGATTACGGATAGTTCTGAATGAATTGTGAATAATGATGAGTGAGAAAGATACAGACGCACAAATATCATAGCTCATAATTCTACAATGTAGAAAATAGTAAAAATAAATAAAAACCCTGCAATGTCCAAACTTTTAACTGGTACTGTATATATTTACAACTATCAAACTGTTAGCATGAAACTTAAAAGTTAAGAAAAAATTTATATATTTCTAAAATTTCTAAAAACGTAAGTGTTTTTGCAATATACTATACATTCAGATTGTCACATAAAATATTTCAAACATCTGCAAAGTTCCATATTGGAAAACAGAGCATGATTATAAAATACATAAAGGCCAATTCCTCCAGATAAATCCTTAACTCAACACAAGTGCAGTTCCTTCAACTTCTACAGCGTTCTGTTTTTTGACCAGTTGATTGTGAAAGTAACAAAGGAAATGGCTCGGTCACTTGACTGTTGACTGTCATGAACTATTCTTGAGGTAGCGTGGGTGTAAGGAAGACCAAAGTGCAAGTGCAGACATGTGCAAGTCAAGTCCGCTCGGTCATAGGGCTGGGGTGAGAACCCACAGAGCTGATTCTAGCAGAGCAAAGTCAGGACCAGTGTTARTACCAGACCCAGACAACCGAAGCGGGGAGAGGCCAGGCCTGTGGCCCCACTGTCTAGCTGTAACTGGTATTGCACCAGGGTCCTGTGGTAGCCCCTCTCCTCAGACACACAGCTGTATGTCCCCTGCTGCTCAGGGCCCATGCTCTCTATTAGCAGGAGACACTGGTGCTCTGACCCTGTGGAGATACACGGTGTTGCTGTGGTGTTGCCATGGTGCCTCCAGCTGTACTCAGCGTGGCTGGACAAGGTTGGGCAATTGAGGAAGTACTTTGAAGATTGAGGAATTCTGATTCCATCTGCAGCGCCAACTGATGACCTTGGAAAGTAAACTAAGAGCAAAACATTGCTTTTAGACTTCCATAGCTAACCATTGTGGATGGTGTCCATCCTTTATTATAGTAAATGGTCATAATACGTGGTTTTGTATTTATACTAGGATGGCTGTAACACACTACACACCTTTACTTGCAGTAACTCCTCTGGATWTGTTGCTGCATACCTGATGGTTCCCGTTCTCCACATCCTGAATTGTCTTACTGTAAAAAGACAAGCACATATGAGTTAAGGAGTCTCAACAAGCAACTCAACCAAAAAATAGTGAATGTCTCTTTTCTCTCAGAGGTTCCTCATTCCGGTCTATGGTATAGTAGGGTGTCTACCTTGTGGTAGGCAGAGTGATAGTTATTTAAAACTGCAGAGCTGAACTGAAAMCACGGTGCAGAGAGCGTTTGACTACACGACAGGTAGTGTGTTWGTGTGTAGTAYCGTGTGTGTGTGTGTGTGTGTAGCATGTGTGCATGTGTGGGGGGAGTGTAGAGGAGGAAGTGTAGTATACGTTTAACAGCAGGTGGGGATCAGAGTGAGCAATTGAGAACTAACATTTTCCACTGACACACACTGCAGACAGACTTGTATGTTACGTTTAATCAAAKKAAGTATATTGTGTTTGTTTTCATGGCCTCATCTGACACCACATTTGTTTGAACTATATTTTGTTTGTTTTCRTGGCCTCATCTGACACCACATTTGTTTGAACAAGGGCCATGTGTGTTTACATCATTCTGGAAAAACTGTCTCTGGCCATGTTGAGCTGAACTGATGGAAAATAAGGTCTAGCATAATSACCAAACTAACGCACCACTCTATATTTGCATTTTTGACAACCACCAAGTGTTCAAAACTAACTATAAGGCTCACAGGAAACCACAGAGAGGAAAGCAATATGTCGGTAACCATTAATGAGAAATCTATTTTCAAATCACCATTAAATATCTATACAGCAGATGCTATAAGCTGAAAGCAGGCTGTGCTTGGTCTCACTTTGTAGCTGTGG
>NC_036855.1:58743667-58745567 GCF_002910315.2 Salvelinus sp. IW2-2015
GATTAGGCTGGCAATACTATAGTGCCTATAAGAACATCCAATAGTCAAAGTTATATGAAATACAAATGGTATAGAGACAAATAGTCCTATAATTCCTATAATAACTACAACCTAAAACTTCTTAACTGGTAATATTGAAGACTCATGTTAAAAGGAACCACCAGCTTTCATATGTTCTCATGTTCTGAGCAAGGAACTTAGCTTTTTTACATGGCACATATTGCACTTTTACTTTCTTCTCCAACACTGTGTTTTTGCATTATTTAAACCAAATTGAACATGTTTCATTATTTGAGACTAAATTGATTTTATTTATGTATTATATTAAGTTAAAATAAGTGTTCATTCAGTATTGTTGGAATTGTCATTATTACAAATATATATATAAAAATCGTCCGATTAATCGGTATCGGCATTGAAAAATCATAATCGGTCGACCTCTAATAGAGATTATGCAAAAATGCCATGGTAATAGAAAAATTGAAGTTTACACACTCCCAGGAATGTCATACATGATGGATCATTAGCTTATACAGTTCACTAACTTTCACACATCTAGATGTCCGGGCGGGGTGGGTGTAGCGCCAGAGACAGCGGTGGGGTCAAACTGTAGACCCCAGTTCCTACATTTGAACATAAAAATATCATGATATGTTTTCACTGTAATTGCTACTGTTAATTGGAAACTGCAGTTAGATTAACAAGAATTTAAACTTTCTGCCCATACTGTATGTATGTCTATGTCCCAGAACGTTGGCTGTTGAATACAACGTCATTCTAGTCACATTAGAAACAACCGTCCCGGTTTAGGGACACCCATCCCATAGAGGTTATTAACCTCATAGTCATTGTATCATTTTAAATCCAAAGTGCTGGAGTACAAAGCCAAAACAACAACACATTGTCACTGTCCCAATACTTTTGGAACTCACTTTGATTATATATATTAATACAAATAAATAAGCAACAGAAAAATATATATACAGTACCGGTCAAAAGTTTGGACACCTACTCATTCAAGGGTTTTTCTTTATTTTTACTATTTTCTACATTATAGAATAATAGTGAAAACATACACTATGAAATTACACATATGGAATCATGTAGTAACCAAAAAAGTGTTAAAGAAATCAAAATATATTTGAGATTTGAGATTCTTCAAAGTAGCCACCCTTTGCCTTGATGACAGCTTTGCACAATCTTGGCATTCTCTCAACCAGATTCACCTAGAATGCTTTTCAGTCTTGAAGGACTTTTCCTCCACTCTGTGGTCTAACTCATCCCAAACAATCTCAATTGGGTTGAGGTCGGGTGATTGTGGAGGTCAGGTCATCTGATGCAGCACTCCATCAATCTCCTTCTTGGTCAAATAGCCCTTACACAGCCTGGAGGTGTGTTGGGTCATTGTCCTGTTGAAAAACAAATTATAGTCCCACTAAGCGCAAACCAGATGGGATGGCGTATTGTTGCAGAATGCTGTGGTAGCCATGCTGGTTAAGGGTGCCTTGCACTCTAAATAAATCACTGACAGTGTCACCAGCAAAGCACCCCCACAACTCCTCCTCCATGCTTCACGGTGGGAACCACACATACGGAGATCATCCGTTCACCTACTTTGCGTCTCACAAAGACACGGCAGTTGGAACCCAAAATTTTGACTCATCAGACCAAAGGACAGATTTCCACCAGTCTAATGTCCATTGCTCATGTTTCTTGGCCCAAATTAGTTTAGTTTTTTGATTCCATATGTATTATTTCATAGTTTTGATGTCTTCACTATAATTCTACAATGTAGAAAATAGTACAAATAAATAAAAACCCTGCAATGTCCAAACTTTTAACTGGTACTGTATATATTTACAACTATCAAACTGTTAGCATGAAACTTAAAAGTTAAGAA
>NC_036855.1:58749151-58767651 GCF_002910315.2 Salvelinus sp. IW2-2015
GGTGACGTCGATAGACCAGTCGTGGATTAGTAGGTTTCCAAGTAGCTCTAGGTAGCTAGCAGGCCGTGGTTAGCAGAATGGGCCTTCAGCGGACGTCGCACCTGAGGGGCCTGTTGGAATCCTCGGGCAGATTATGTCGGTATTCCAGTCATAGAGGATCGGCGGGGTTCTGTGCCCCGTACCGGCAGTAGAAGGGGTCCGGATATTGTAGCCCAGGAGTGGGCTTCGGTGGTAGCACAGGAGCCCTAGCCAGGCTAGCTTCAGGCTAATTGGTGCTTGCTCCGGGATGGAAACGCTAGCCAGGAATAGTCACCCGGGATTGCGGTTAGCTAGTTGCGAAGATCCAGATGAAAATGTTCAGAGTTTGCGGTAGGAATCCGGGGATATGAAGAGAAAAAACATTTTAAAAATTAAATAGGTCCGTTATGCTCTGGTTTGAGTCACGTTGTTCGAACTGGCGRGAGCTTTCCCGAGCTAAAGGTTAGCTGATGACCGCTAACAATGGTTTGCTGACTGATAGCTGGTAACTAGTTAGCTAGCTAGCTTCAGTTGAAAGATTCCAGATCTGAAGTAAATAGAAATACTTTAGAAAAAAAATCAGATCCACGCCACATTGGGTGAGGCGGGTTGCAGGAGAGTATTTAGAAGTTGAGGTTTAGGAAAATATTTTTAAAAGATATGCGAAGAAAAAGATGCAAAAAGATATATTCAAGGGACACGACAGGACAAAGACGTCTGACTGCTACACCATCTTGGATTKTTGTCTATTGTCCCTCTCATCCCGTTCAGACCTCTGGGGCGTATTGTGTTCGGATTTTGGAAGCCACCTTCCAATGTGGGCGCATTGGAGATGGATATAACGTTAGCAACAGCATACAACATTCTGTGTATTTGAAAAATGCATGTGATTTCAAACCTGTGGCCAATACTTATTATCCAACTAAATCCACAAATTATACACAGATGGAATGSATTTTAAGGACAGCAACATCTGCAGTTCAATCATCAAATGTTCAGCCGTGATCAAATAACTGATCCACATGTTAAAACATGGTTTAAAAGGGATCTCTTTGACTCTGTCTATTCCACTCCATGTCTCATTACTACATTGCTACCACTGTTGGATCTCAATGGGGAGGTTTCGGTGTGGGCTGTGTTCCTTGACTCACCGTGGAGGAGTGCAACATCATACTGAGGATGTGTGCTCTGTAGTTAAAAGGTTGTAACTCAGCGATGACGAAGACCTGACCATCCCTCTCCAGAATCTTATGAATCCCTCCATTCTCTAGTGTACGCACACACACACACACACACACACACACACACACACACACACACACACACACACACACACACACACACACACACACACACACACACACACACACACACACACACACACACACACACACACAGGCAGTCATTCATCATTGAGGATATGAGTGAGAGTCAAACATTACAACAAAAAAAGTGTGTAAGAAATGTCAACAGTCATTTGAGCATAACACACAGCAACAATAGTTCATGTTTCATCATAATGTTGAGACATCCTCCAGTCATATTACACCACTCACAGTACAGATGCAGATGCATGCTGGGCCATATTTATGAGTATCTATGACTATTGCTACAGTAATGCATCTGATACTGTACTTMAATTACATTCATCAGTCTCATGTCAGGGTTGTACGTCTCTGACACACCCTACAAACTGTTTTGCAAGCATTCATCTCAAGTTAGGGTTGATTGCATAAGTCTATGTGTGCAATGATAGGAAATGAACTGCGGCTTGGCAAAGACTCCCAGCACAGTGTGATAAGAGTATACTTCCGCTTAGTTCTCTTTTTTAAACTTCAAAATAAACTGTTGACAGGCCTTTTCTACACCTTACAAAAGATCAGCGTGAAAATAAAGTGTCACTTTACACCCTGTWGTACCATATATGGTCAATAGTATTTCAACCTTCTGAAAGCCTCTGTCTCTTGAAACTGGTGTGAGTATAAGATGGAAACTTTCTCATCTCATCCACATGCTCCTTATCATCACTTGCTGCAGGGTCATATGAGGTCTATGTTAAAGGTCTCCAAACATAACATTCCCGTCATTCCTTTCAGACTGATCATTTATGATTCATCGTCTAGAGATCAAAACTTCTCACCTAAAGACAGAAACAGGACATTCCCTTTGCCTTGGACGCTGTCCACACAGATGTGGTGGTAATACTGGTGAGTGACCAGGAGAGGCCCACTGRTGACCCACTCCTCCATCTCTGAAAACYYGTCCACCATCTTCAGGACTTCCAYGGGGAGTTTAGTACTGTCTTTMACACACTACAAGAGGATGGACACGTATGTATACTTCAACATACAAAGWCATACACAGAATACAGTCCAATATTGTAGACATACAGAGTAAAGGAGTAGCGCTGACYAGAAAGTCATATTGTCATATTTCGCCACAGAGTATATTGTTGAGCATACCTCCCCAGGTCGTGGGCTTGGAACGGACYCCGTGTGTCCCTTGAAGTTGGAGGTTTTAAAGATGCGGTCAATATCTGCTATGGTGTAGACACATACAGCACTCATACCCCTAGGGATAGACACAGAGCTCAGCAAGTTTCAACTATCCACTGCAACTTCATGTCATAAACTGTACTACGAGTCCCTGCTACCAGCTCCTGTTGTGTTGTTATTGCTGATTTGTGTATGTTACTAAGGTCCATTCTGATCTATCTACAGTATGTCGTCCTACCAGCCATTCCTGAAGAGTGCATAGACCCTGGTATCCTGCCACCTTTCTGCCAGAACAGTGTTCACGTCCACTAGCTGGGTGAAGGACAGCCTGCTGCCATGTTCTCCACAGAAGAGCCTGGCACTCAGCTTGGAGGTCCACRTGAACTGCAGATAGCCCTTAGGTCCTCCAMKATCRGCCTGGAACACACATGCAACCACAGACATRCTAAGATAATCACAGTGGGCAGTGCACACACCACTCAAGGAGACCCCGATGGAATTAGTCTTAATTAAGGGCTTAAATGGGCAGAAATGGAGTGGTACCACATATGAAAGATCTACAAATATTTTCTGAACTAAACTGCAACACTGGTGATTWCATACAGTGCAGGCATGATTCATGTTCTACAGTATGTAGTGCTTACCAGTGGAGGCTGCTGGGGAGAACGGCTCATAATAATGGCCGGAACGGAGCAAATGGAATGGCATTAAAACACCTGGAAACCACRTGTTTGATATATTTAATAGCATTCCACTGATTCCACTGCAGTTATTACCACGAGCCTGTCCTCCCCAATTAAGGTGCCACCAACCTCCTGTGGTGCTTACCATGCAGACTTGAGCAACCCGGGGAACCCAGAGATCAGAGTCTAAACTCGGGTCTCGGATCTTCTCTATGTAGAAAGCATATAGTYTGTCCTGCAGACGATCCTCTCTCTGCCCGCTAGCCACCAAACTCACATATCTCTGTTCTAAGGAAAAGAACAGGAGGAATAATGACGGTCCATGGACAGTCTGATCAGATATACAGTACTACRCAAAACAATGTCAGGCCATGTCTTGTTCTTTCGCCCTGTTCCATACCTGTTTTACTGTTTGTCCATATCCTGTTCTCCCCAAACCTGTTGATCCCCACGGAACCCTCTGTGCCTGAGWGAGTGATGTAGAACTCCTCTACCTCAGAAGAAACTGGAGACACAACACATTAGCTCAATAACCACTCATGAACATTAGGTCTTATTATAGAGTAATGTTTTCCAATTAGACATTTTCCTCACCAATGAGGAGCGACGGCTCTCTTTSATTTATGTGTTGACCAATGTCTTGGATGCCCTTGGATGGAGTGCAGATAAAYGGGTCGTCTGATGGGTTCTACAGTGGAATCGTTTTGTGTTAACACGCCAATGGCAAAATGGTACCATGAAAAGTAATGTATACTTATATAATGAAAAGTATGTCCCATACCATGTAACAGCACAATGTGTGTTGTTGTCCATTGGTTCCACACAGGAACAGTTGGTTTGGATCTTTAGTCATGTGTAAAACAGTGATGTTATAGTGACAGTCCTGAAGGACAAAACAGAACCGTGTTACATGGTTGTATGCAAAATATTCTATGTRCAACTTTAGTAATGAACTGTACTATAAAACCAACATCCTCTCATCTTYTCAGATACTCACTGGTGATGTGGGATCATTACTTCTACAACCCTCTCCAAACACAGGACTCTGTAAAGRCWATCATTAAAAATATTGTACAGGTACAGATGTAGGATCTTCATTTGAGCCAGTTTAATAGAGCAGGAAAATACTCATGCAGCAACAGGACATGTGAATTATTATGTGGATAATAATTCATGGACATTTTTTGTAGGCGTTGATACATTTTTTCGTTAGGGTAAATCAAGTGACATTTTAAAGTCGAAATTACAAACTTTAAAAGCCTTTTTAAATCTTGAATATACCACAAGTTTGCATGTCCTGCTGTGCAGCAACGACATATTGATAAAAGTAAGATCCTACATCTGTATATGTAGCGTACTGTTAGGTTCTAATTATCAGAGTAAGAACTCGACGGACACTACGAAAGCTTAAACCAAGTTCATTCTTCCCAAAGGATCGAACATCTGAATCGACAAAGACAAGGTTACAATAGTGGTAGTATATGTACCCCACTTTGGGTGGAGTCTCCTCCTTCTCGCTAAACATTGCATCTTTATTGCTAGGCAGGAAACTAAGTAATACTGGCAATAAACGGTTCCTTTTCCCTTAATGTGAACGGACCTTGACCCTCCTATCCACGTCTCTCTCCCCTTGTCAGTACTGCCACATGTGACTGTTTTCCCTGCACTCAGCCCCTCCCAAGCTTAATTACACCCACCATAACACTTCCTCCTACAGACATCTCCTGGTGTAAACTCTGGGCTATGGCACCCCTCATGTCTCTATTAGGACTAATGATTAATAATAGTTAAAGCGCACAAATCCAAACCCATCAGTACAATGTTCAATACATCCATTTCAACGTAATCTAGTCTACAGCATGTAAGAGGGGAATATTTACTGTAAAAATATCAATAACCCTCCCTCTGTTATTACCATCAATTACATTACAGCAACTGTATTGGACAATCCTACTTAGAGCACAACCTGAATAGAGCTAAATCAATATAAAGCAACACAATACACAAGTAAGGTTTGCAGTAAGGGTATGTAACTCAGTCATACTACCATTCTAGAGGTCTTAGAACTGTGGAAGTTTGCCTGGAACAGGCTTATGTGGCCTGTAGCATATACTATGTTGTCATGAGGGCCATGCAGGAGCTCTATATGGCTGTTATTCCCAGACAGGTGGATTCTTAGGAAGCTCACATCTGAGGACACAGAGATATAAATCATTAAGAAAACATATGACTGGACATGTGTTCATGCAAAAAATGTGCTCATTGAGATTACACTCTGGAACTTCTGGAACTAGGATAACTTCTTGGAAACCATGATTGMTCCCATTCATAAGGGATCATAGCTTTCACCTGGTCAGTCTATGTCATGGAAAGAGCAGGTGTTCCTAACGTTTTGTACACACAGTGTATATTGATATTGTCAGAGTTAAATAAAAGAAGGTACCCAGTGACCAAATTTGAATAGGGTGAATGTTTCACGTTGTGCCAGATGAGTTTATCCTTCTAACTTTACCGTAGCAGAGCATATTTCCATAATGTGGGTATAGGCTAGAGGTCGACCGATTTTGATTTTTCAACGCCGATACCGATTATTGGAGGACAAGGCTTTTCTTTTATTATTTATTTATTTATTTGTAATAATGACAATTACAACAATACTGAATGAACACTTTTATTTTAACTTAATATAATACATCAATCAAATCAATTTAGCCTCAAATAAACAATGAAACATGTTCAATTTGGTTTAAATAATACAAAAGGTATGAAATATGGTTCATGTTCTTGTACTTTTGGAGAAGCGCAAAAATGATCCTACTCTCTTTCATTTCTCTCGGAACGGTGCTATGCCAGAATGTGGACAGCCAGAGCCCGGCACGGTATACCTCAGTCCAGGGATAGCATGCATCGTTGTACATCTAATCATCACGAAATGATGAAAGGTGAATCGAGAAGATTGAAATACTGTTCGTTTTTAATTAAACTGCCATTATCGTCAGCATGCTAGGCGAGGTAATGCTAAAGCTACCTATTGGATTCAACAACACTTCCGGTCGCTACTCACTCCAACTCTAGGCGTTGCATTTTTATGACATTTCTTTCATTGTATTCACAGGAATGTTCCTGTATTGATGTGTAATGTTGTTATTATTGTTGCAATCATTTATTTTTTATGGAATCCAATGGGMTAGCCTAGCATGCTGGCGAAAACTGCAGTTTAATTCAAAACAAGCAATATATAAATATTCTCGATTCAGGATGATTATGAGTACAACGACATATTCCATCCCTGGATTGAGGTATGTTTCCACATTCCGGCAAAGCACCACAGAGTTTCTAAACCCAGAGACGCAACATTACGAGACTTCTGGGAACGCTTGCGAAACAGACCAAGCAGACCAGGCCGGGGTTTGGGGTTTGAGAAGTAAATGAGAAGTGAAATGTCTTTAAGTAGTTTAATATGTTATTACTCCAACCTTGTGAAAGTGACAAAATTACACATTTTTAAACAACTTCATATCGAAGGAGTGCCTTTGATTTGATGGCCTGCACACGACCTTTAGACCCAATGATGTGTTTCTACGCATGAGCTTAGCTAGCTAACGTCGCCATGACATCGCCTACAAGTGTGATCTGGGGTTTCTATTGGAGAAGCAGTTCCTGCCTATCTTCAGACAGTACTATCACAGACTGAACAATGAGACAGATATTTCACTGGATGTATAAATGTGAAGCATCCGCTTGGCGTTTCAACTGGTAGTCAGAGGAAGCCCAGTTGCCTGCAGTGTGGGAAGATGGAACGAGATGGATTTTGGCCGACATTCTGCTAATTTTGTCATCGATGAAACATTTGATCTCAATAAAATGTTCTGTTCCCAAAACTACAATCTGTTATGAACAGAGTGGACAAAGTTTTGTATTTTTTTATTTGATCTTTATTTAACTAGGCAAGTCAGTTAAGAACAAATTCTTATTTACAAAATGGCCTACACCGGCCAAACCTGGACGACGCTGGGCCAATTGTGCGCTGCCCTATGGGACTCCCAATCATGGCTGGTTGTGATACAGCCTGGAATCGAACCAAGGTGTCTATATTGACGCCTAAAGCATTGAGATGTAGTGCCTTAGACCGCCGCGCCACTCGGGAGCCCAAATTATACTTTACTCTTTGCCAAAGTTGAAACAATTGTGTTGTTTTTAAAAGGAGTGCAAAGGCAAATTGAGTTACTCTTCACAGAGTAGGCGTTCCCTAATGGAAATATGCACATGCATGCTAGAACACGCCAATAGGATCTCGCTAGCTCGTGCTTTGCTCTGCCCACCTCCATGCTTGTTCTGCCCACTATGACTCATTTGTTCCCATTTGAAACAACGGTCTGTGGTCTATCTTGGTACTATACTGTCTTTGCAACGTGGTCTCAGAGCATTTCATATTATTCTGTACGTAAATCTGAGACACTCCATTCAGTATATGTTACATTTCGTATGGCATGTATTAATTTTCGTATGATACGTTACGAATTGCAATTGTACAATATGTTACAAACTGCAATTCGTCCAAAATGTTACGAATTTGCAAAATGTACAACTTCTTATGAATTTCTAAATGTATATGTTACAAATTCCAATTTGTAGTGGCTAATGTTAGCTAGGGGTGACTAGGTAGAAGAGCCCCACCTGTTTTGAGCACCACATTTTTAGCAACCAAAAAAATATTATTTATTTATATTAAATCATTGAGTCAATAAAGCCTCCATACAAACATGGTCTCTTTTTTGCTTTCTTGAGTAAGGCAGCTCCAAAATGCAGGTGTTTCAGCCCATTACCAACGCTCCGTTAAATACAGAGCGTTGGTAATGTTCTCTAATTGCGCCGTGATTGGCTCAGTGTTCTGTCACTCATGGGGACACTAGGTCATTGCCAAATCTAAGGGTAGAGCTCTAAAATTCAAGCCCCCTGGGTACTGCAATAGAGTTACATTAGAAGTGCCCATCCAAGAAGGTTCAAGGTCATTGGCCACAGATACAATTACATCATATCACGTTATATATACATTAACTTTGATTGGACTGATCATGTCAACATCATACTTTCAAAATCTTAGCTAGCAGTCATCATCATGAATCAAAGTGACAACCTACTAGTAAAATCCTTTTTAATTCTTGTCATATGAAGAGAAATAATGAAGAGAAATTATAGATAAAATGTATCGGTGCTCATCGGCCATTGGACATATACATTACACAAGAAGTTGTAAATCGCAAATTCAACACTGAGTGGTTTGGAAGGAATCAGTGTCTAACTGCAAGCATTGCAAAGCAATCACTGGCCTGCTATTCAGTGGAGTGGGTGTGTGGTCTCAATTCTCAGTTTAAGGTTCTCTTTTCCAAGCTTAAAATGATAAACATTCAACATTGGCCATGCTGTCAAACCAACGTGATTTCTGGAGCGCTCAAAACAACTGTTAACTCAGAACTGGGAAATCTGACTTCAGTGAGTTCAAGACAACTGGGAACTCAGGAAAAAATGAGCTCCGACTGGGAAAATACGTTTTGAGTATCTATATGAGTATAAGTATCTATATCCATAGTAAAACGAGTACTATATCGACATAACCTGAAAGGCCGCTCAGTAAGGAAGAAGCCACTGCTCCAAAACCGCCATAAAAAAGCCAGACTACGGTTTGCAACTGCACATGGGGACAAAGATCGTACTTTTTGGAGAAATGTCCTCTGGTCTGATGAAACCAAAATTTTAACTGTTTGGCCATAATGACCATCTTTATTTTGAAGGAAAAAGGGGGAGGCTTGCAAGCGAAAACACCCTCCCAACCGTGAAGCACGGGGGTGGCAGTATGTTGTGGGAGTGCTTTGCTGCAGGAGGGACTGGTGCACTTCACAAAATAGATGGCATCATGAGGGAGGGAAATTATGTAGATATATTGAAGCAACATCTCAAGACAACAGTCAGGAAGTTAAAGCTTGGTCGCAAATGGTTCTTCCAAATGGACAATGACCCCAAGTATACTTCCAAAGTTGTGCAATATGGCTTAAGGAAAACAAGTCAAAATTGGAGTGGCCATCACAAAGCCCTGACATCAATCCCATAGAAAATTTGTGTGCAGAACTGAAAAATAGTGTGCAAGCAAGGAGGCCTATAAACCTGACTCAGTTACACAGCTCTGTCAGGAGGAATGGCAAAGATTAACCCAACTTATTGTGGGAAGCTTGTGGAAGGCTACATGAAACATTTGACCCAAGTTAAACAATTTAAAGTCAATGCTACCAAATACTAATTGAGTGTATGTAAACTTCTGACCAACTAGGAATGTGATGAAAGAAATAAAAGCTGAAATAAATAATTCTCTCTGCTATTATTCTGACATTTCACATTCTTAAAATAAAGTGGTGATCCTAACTGACCTAAGACAGAGAATTTTTACTAGGATTAAATGTCAGAAATTGTGAAAAACTGAGTTTAAATGTATTTGGCTAATGTGTATGTAAACTTCCGACTTCAACTGTATGTATACTGCAGCTACAAAACTAATACTAAGTGTATGTGGTGTAGTAAACTGTTAGTAGCTGATGTGCCTCACGCTAATAACTTGGTCTATTTTCACCTCTTAATTTTGCCTACTGTTCTGATTTGGTGGTGCACATGTAGCCTATAACCTGTTTCAGAGAAATGTAATTATTGAATGTTGTAAGAGCTTTCATTGTCTGCTAATATGCACCCTTTATTTATCCTACGGTTCTGACTTGGTGTACAGGGAGAACACTTTAAGAACGGCCCATGTTCTGAATTCTGTCGCTGTACATTTAAAAAGTGCTGAACAAATAGTTATATTGACTACGTCCATCCTAGCTCGCTCATTAATGTCTTAATCGAAATTACGGATGCCTTATGCCATTATTTGTACATCTCAATTGTCAGTAAAAAACACATTTGTTTAAGCAAGTCAGCCATATCAGTTAGGTTTTTTTAAAGGCAGTAAATGAGGCAGTAAATCAGTAAATTATTAACTGTTTCGCTGCCAGACAAGGTTTCGCTGATAGCCAGGTGTAGCAGTGGGAAGGTGTTTGGACTGCTGTTGGGACTCTGCTGTTGGGACAGCTTTATGTAGGCCCTAACAGTTTGTGGGCAACATTTGTCAACGTTATAGTTCAATAATGTATTGTTTAGTGTTGTGTTGTGTAGTGGCTTTGCTGGCATTCATCCACCCAATCTTTTTTGTTTTTTGCCCCACCAAGATGTACATGCTAAAATCCAGTGGTGGTAAAAAATACCCAATTGTCATACTTGAGTAAAAGTAAAGATACCTTAATAGAAAATGACTGTCTTCACTATTATTCTAAAATGTAGAAAATAGTAAAACTAAAGAAAAACCCTGGAATGAATAGGTGTATCCAAACATTTGACTGGTACTGTACCTACGTATCAAAAGTAACTGTAGTTGCTCAAATATACTTAACTATCAAAAGGAAAAGTTTGAATAATAAAAAAAATCCTTATATTAAGCAAACCAGAAGGCACAATTTTTTACAGATAGCCAGGGTCACTAAACCAACACTGAGACATTGTTTACAAAAAAAGCAATTGTGTTTAGTGAGTCCGCCAGATCAGAGGCAGTAGGGATGACCAGGGATGTTCTCTTGATAAGTGTGTGAATTTGACTAAGCATTCAAAATGTAACGAGTACTTTTGGGTGTCAGGGGAAATGTATAGAGTAAAAAGTACCACATTTTCTTTAGGAATGTAGTGAAGAAAAATTTGTCAAAAATGTAAATAGTAAAGTAAAGTACACATTCCCCAAAAAACGACTTAAGTACTGTAAAGTATTTTTTTCTTAAGTACTTTACGCCCTGCTAAAATCGCCACTGGTCTTGTGTAAACATACCAAACATATATAACGTACTAATTTGAATGTCTCGGATTTACTTTTAATATGTTACGTCTGGTCTATGAGAACAGTCTGGTATTTGATAGCACAGTTCAAAAATCAAGAAAGAAAGAGAACTCAAAGAGAGTCGGGTCCTTTTGGTTATTGTGGACTCGATACTTTTCCTCCAGATATTTTAGTATTGAATATAAATCGACTCCTAATAGGCCTAATCATTTAACCCCTGCTGTCATCATTCAAACATTGTACTATTGATTTAAAATAAAAAGCTTAATTTACCTTTGTCTGTCAATGTCACTCTCGGTTTGTGGGTAAAGTCCAAAGCTTTCACCGGAAAAAATAGTCCTAAAAGGACGGCAAAGTGCGCGAGCAGACTCATGCTTTTCTGAGTCTTGGCTCTCGGCAATTAATTACTTCAAACTGTAGTAGCGTTATTTTAGCATAAAACACAAGGGTGAGGTCTATACAGTCTGGTCTTCCATTTAGTCTTGTCTTCAATCTTCAATCAAGCACAGTAGCTTAATTGTTCTGTAGTGAGACAGACTCCACTCAGTAATATTTTTAATAGACTACGCACTTGATTTGTCTCTTCCGTCACGCAAAGCGTTGTATGTAGTCTAAATTCAGAGAAGGCGAGACTAGTCTAGACTAAACAGTAGCCTCTCTCTTCCGACCCAGGTGTAAAACATTAATTTCATCGGGGCAAATCTTATCAAGTTTAAAAAGGATCCGTCCCTTTTTGAAATTTTCTCCTAAAATGACATACCCAAATGTAACTGCCTGTAGCTCCGGACCTGAAGCAAGGATATGCATATTCTTGATACCATTTGAAAGGAAACAATTTGAAGTTTGTGGAAATTTTAAATTCATGTCGGAGAATAATACACATTATATCTGGTAAAACATAATACAAAGAAAAAAACATGTGTTTTTGTATTTTTTTGTACCATCATCTTTGAAATGCAAGAGAAAGGCCATAATGTATTATTCCAGCCCAGGCGCAATTTATATTTTGGCCACTAGATGGCAGCAGTGTATGTGCAAAGTTTTAGACTGATCCAATGAACCATTGTATTTTTGTTCAAAATATTGTGTCAAGACTGCCCAAATGTACCTAATTGGTTTATTAATACATTTTCAAGTTCATAACTGTGCACTCTCCTCAAACAATAGCATGGCATTATTTCAATGTAATAGCTACTGTAAATTGGACAGTGCAGTTAGATTAACACGAATTTAAGCTTTCTGACAATGTCAGATATGTCTATGTCCTGGAAAATGTTCTTGTTACTGACAACCTAATGCTAATCACATTACCCTACGTTAGCTCAACTGTCCTGCGGGGAATCCACCGATTAGTTTATTGATGAGCTTTGAGGGCACTATGGTATTAAACGCTGAGCTGTAGTCAATGAAGAGCATTCTCACAGTCAATAAAAAATATATATTAGGCCCTAATCTATGGATTTCACATGACTGGGCAGGGGCAAAGCCAATCAGAATGAGTTTTTCCCCACAAAAGGGATTTTGGGTGGCCTTTTATTGTACCCAGCACAAGGTGCACCTGTGTAATGATCATGCTGTTTAATCAGTTTATTGATATGCCACACCTGTCAGGTGGATGGATTATCTTGGCAAAGGAGAAATGCTCACTAACAGGAAGGTATACAAATTTGTGCGCCAAATAATATTTTTGTGCGTATGTAAAACTTCTGGGATCTTTTATTTTTCTCATGAAACATGGGACCAACACTTTACATGTTGCGTTTATAATTTCGTTCAGTATAGGGGGCTACAACGGAGTGTGGCGAAGTCAGGTAGGAGACCTGCGCCAACTCCCTATGCTTATCGTGGAGTGCGAGAGTACGGGCAGACACCGTGTTATGCGGTAGAGCCTTTTAAGAACTCACAGTGTCTCCTTTACGGTGTGCAATACGCCCGGCGCTTATTCCACCTCCCCGCACTGCAGAGCTAGATTGAGTATTGAGCCAGTGCCATCTAGCCGCCTCAACGCGTCTGGTCTCCAGTGCCGTCTCCTTGGCCGCCCATACATGGCACCAGCCTTAAACATGGGTCCCCGGTTCGCCTACACAGCCAGTCGGGTTATTCCACCTCCCCGCACTGGTTCGGGCACGGGAGCATACAACCAGGTAAGGTTGCAGGCTCTGTCACGTTGTCCAAGGGAGAGAGAGAGGACCAAAGCGCAGCGTGTAAAAAATACATCTTCTCTTTTATTTAGGAGATGAACGAACGAAGCACAACAACAAATAGACGACCTGGAAGCTAAACCGAACCAAAATGCAAACATGCAACCTAGACACAGACACAGACCTAGACAATGACCCAACAAAAACCTGATGCCTATGGCTTCCTAAAAATATGGCTCCCAATCAGAGACAAATGAAAGACATCTGTCTCTGATTGAGAACCACTCAGGCAACCATAGACATACCTAGAAAACATTCACTCAAGCATAGACATACCTAGCAAACATTCCACTCAACAAAAACCCATACACTAAACCCAACACCCCCTTTTCCATAAAACCACCCGCAAACGAGACAAAACACAAAACAAAATTCCCCATGTCACACCCTGACCTAACTAAAATAATAAAGAAAACAAAAGAATAACTAGCCAGGGTGTGACATAACCCCCGCCTTAAGTCGCGAACTCCCGGGCGCACCAGCAAAAGCTAGGGAGTCTGGTGGGCGTCCGTCCGTCCACGGCGGCGGCTCCGGCACAGGCGTGTCCCCACCCCACCCATAGTCACTACCCGCTTACGTAGCCCATCCTCCAAATGACACCCTCCAACTTAAACCCCACCGGATTAAAGAGGGCACCACCGACTACAAGGCCATAGCACCGGACTACAGGGCAGCCACCGACTAAGGGGCAGCACACAACGAGGCAGAGCACCGGACTAATGGGCAGCACCGGTACCAATGGGCAGCACCGGACTAAGGGGCAGCACCGACAAGGACAGCCACCGCGACTAAGAGGGCAGCCCCCGGCGTAAAGACTCAGACCAAATATAGCGTTCAGGACAGAGATACTCAGGATAGAGAGTAGCTCAGGATAGAAGGTAGCTCAGGATAGAGCGCAAACTCCGGACTGAAGCGCAGCTCCGTCACAGAGCAGAAGTCTCTGGACTGAGGCAGTTCTGGATAAATGCAGCTCTAAGCCTAGAGGACAGCTCCCGGGACAAGTAGCTCAGCGACAGAGAGAGTCTCAGGATAGAGAGTAGCTCAGATAGAGAGTACTCAGGATAGAGAGGTAGACTCAGATAGAGGGCAACTCCGGACTGAAGGCAGCTCCCGCAAAAAGACGAGCTCTGGACTGAGGCAGTTCGATGGAACGCTCTGGACGCTCATTGCTGCTGACGGCTCTGACGCTCATGCTGGCTGACGGCTCATGGACGCTCTATGGCTGGCTGACGGCTCTGGACGCTTTCATGGCGGCTGACGCTCCCTGGACGCTCATGGTCTAGCTGGCGTTCTGGACGGCTCTGGCGCTCCGGTCGGGCAGACTACCTTCTGTGCGGTCCGGGTCTGGTGCCGCGAGGACACGGCTGCGAAGTGCCTGGCGGTCCTGGGCGGAACGGCTCTGGCGGATCGCCGTTCGGGAGGCGATGTCTCGGCGGAAGGCTCTCTAAGCGGCTCCTGTCTGGCGGAAGGCCTCTACGCGGCTGGCTCTGTTTGGACGGGACGACTCCGTAAGCTGATGGCAGACGGGCGGACTTTGCAGCTCATGGCAACGGGCGCTTTGCAGCTCATGGCAGACGCCGAGCGCGCTTTGCAGGCCTCATGGCAGACGGCGGCTTTTGCAGGCTCAGGCAATCGGCGCTTTGACGGCTCATGGCAGACGGACACGTTCAGACGCGGCAGCAGCAGTTTCAGTTCTGGCAGACGGGCATTCAGGCCGGCAACTTGCGGCAGGCAACGGCATGGTTCAGACCGGCACACTGGAAGACGGATGACTCAAGGACGGCACTGGGCAGACGGATGACTCAGACCGCACTGGGCAGCACGGATGACTCAGACGGCACTGGGCAGACGATGACTCACGACGCACTGGGCGACGGAAATCACGAGTATCGACCAGACACGGGCGATACCTCAGGAGGCAGTACGCGATGAACTTCAGACGGCGCTGAGACAGACGATACTCAGACGGCCGGCTGGGCAGAAACGGAGAGTCAGACGCCGCACTGGGCATGACGGCATACTTGCAGTAGCAGGTTGCGCGCTGGCAAGCGGATGAGGGGCTCCATCGACAGGGCGCTTGGACAACGGGCAGCTCTGACCGCCAGCTTAGGCAGAACGGGCAAGCCTACGGCGGCCTTGGCAGATCGGGCAGCCTCTGACGGGCGCTTGCAAGACGCGGCAGCCTTCGACGGCGCTTGGGCGGCAGACTTTTACGGCAGCTCTCTGCAGACGGCGCTCTCGGCAGCTGGCAAACAGACTGCGTTAGACGGCGCTTGAGAGACGGGCCAGCCTCTGACGGCGCTTGGCAGACGGCCAGCTCTGACGGCGCTTGGCAGCAACGGCGCTGCTGACGGCGCTTCGCCGCTCTCACCGTGGGCAGGCAGCCTGACCCGGCGACGGCGCTCTGACGGTGCTTGGCAGACGGCACTCTGAGTCTTGGGGCAAGCTCGGGACCAGACGCAGCAGCTCGGACAACGGCGCAGCTCCGGGACAGCACGGGCCAGCCGGACACGACGGGCAGCTCGGGAACAACGGGCAGCTCGGGCAGCACGGGCGTCTCGGCGAACAGACCGCGGGCCAGATCGGGGCACGGGCAGCACTCGGACGCGGCGGACTCGGACAGGACTGGCGGCTCGGGGCCAGACTGGGCGGCTCTCGACGTGCTCCGGGACTGCACCTACGACTCGGCGACTATCTGACGGCTCGGCAGTGCAAGCCTGACTGGCACGTCGTGGCACCCTACGGCTCGGGGCAGACTGGCAGCTCTGAGCGTGCGGGCGAGACTGGCAGGCTCTGGACGGACTCGGGGCAGACACTGGCACTCTGACGTCGGCGACATGGCACCTGAGCAGCTACTATCGCACGGGCATAACAGGGGCGAGATCGCTAGGCAGCAAGGCCTACGTGCGGAACGGCAGTCCTGCCCTGGGACAGACGGCAGACTTGCCGGCTGAGACGACTATACGGCCTGGGCGTGGTGTCCGTCGGAACTGGATGTAACCTGGCGCATGGGGACACGCACCCTGCAAGGCTTAGTGCGGGAGATGAAACAGGGCATACGAGGAATTCCGCTGGATAGCAACATGTAGGCTAGTGCGTCTTTGCCGCACTGGTCGGTACCGGGCTGATACACGCATCGCTCAAGCTAGTGCGGGAGAAGGACTACAGGCATAACTGACCGCTGGAACGCACCTTAGACCATAAGTGCCGTGGTGCTGGAACTGGTGCGTGAGGGCCTGGGCACGACGTAGCATCTCAGCTATGCGGGCAGCGCAATCAGACACACTGCGCGCTCTCAAAGCGCCACTTATAGGCCTATGCGTGTACCGGCACCAGTCGTACCGGGAGCTGACGGCACGCACCCTCAGGGCGAGTGCCGGAATAGCAACAAGGCCGTACAGGCCCTCTGGAACGCACATTAGCCTAGTGCGTGGTGCCGCCACTGTTGCGGTACCGGGCTGGAGACACGCACCATAGGGCGAGTACGTGGAAGAAGAAAGCGGCTCTGAGACACACTGAAGCCTGGTGTGTGATGCCGGGAATGGTCAGGCTTACCGGCTGACCGGAGGTGCTACAGAGGAGCAGACTAGGGAGGCACAACAGCAGACCTACAGGTTTTTCTTTTTCATTGTGCGAACTGTCATTCCCAGACGGTAGCACGCCAACTCTCAGGACGCCAAGCGATGAGAACTGACTCAGTAACATCACATTCCGCCACACGCTCTGTCGCGTGGATGTCGTCCTCACGCACCAACACAGCAGCCTCCCTCATTTCACTCTCGCTCCAAACCCTCAATAAATCCTCCAACAGTCTCTGGCTATCATTCCCGCTGCCTCACCTTCAATATCCCACAAAAACTGGCTCTGGCTTCCCTCCTTTTCACGCTGCTTGCTCGCTGAATGGTGCTCATCTCTGTCACGATTGTCCAACGGAAGAGACGAACCAAGCGCAGCGCCTGTAAAAAATAACACTCTTCTCTTTATTAGGAAGATGAACAAACAAGCCAAAACAACAAATAGACGAACCTGAAGCAAACCCGAACAAAAATTGCAAACATGCAACCTAACACAGACCACAGAACCTAGAAACAATGACCAACAAAAACCTGATGCCTATGGCCTGCCTAAAATATGCCTCCCAATCCAGAGAACAAATGAAAGACATCTGTCTCTGATTGAGAACCACTCAGGCAACCATACTAGACATACCTAGAAAACAATTTCACTCAACCATAGACATACCTAAAACATTCAACTCCTCACACACAAACCCATACACACTAAACCCACACCCCCTTTTCCATAACAACACCCAAAACGAGACAAAACACAAAATTCCCCATGTCACACCCGACCTAACAAAAAATAATAAAGAAAAACAAAAGCTAACTAAGCCCAGCTGGACAGGCTCAGTGCTCAAAGGGACCCAGCTACGCCTGCATGCCTGTCCGGTGACTATCCGCGCCACCCTACCCCACCCCCAGCCCAAGACCACCAGTGCCTACACCACGCACCAGGCTGTCCAGTACGTCTCCAGAGCCCTGTTCCTCCTCCACGCACAGCCCGTGGTGCGTGTCTCCAGCCCGTACACCGGCTTCCGGCACCACGCACCAAGCCTCCTGTGCGTCTCCAAGAGCTCCTTGTCGCCCTGTTGCTTCCCGCCACTAGCCTTTAAGGTGCGTGCTCCTAAACCCGTACCTACAGGTCTTTCGGTACGGCACCACGCCACCAGCCTACAGTGCTCTTCAGCCGGCCAGAGTCTCGCCCTACTGCCCAGCGGCGCTGACACTGCCCGTCTGACACACACGCACCCACTGAAGCATCGCATGTCGCGTGCTCGCCAAGCGCCGCCTGCGCTGCCCGTCTAGTACTGAGCCTTCATATTGCCGTCCCGTCTGTCCTATGCGAGCCTTTGCAAAGCCCGCCCGTCTGTCCCTAGGCCGTTCAACATCCGCCCGTCTGTCCTGAAGCCTTCAAAAGTGCCGCCCGTCTTCCTGAGCCTTCAGAGCGTCCGCGTATCCAGTCAGAGCCAGGCTACTTATGCACCGACACAGACCGCGAACAGAGAGCCGCATATCTAGAGCCGTTTCCGCCGGACATACAGAGCCGCTATCTTAGATCTACTTCCGCGCGAGCATGTGTCAGCCAGTGATGTCGCGTGTCCCAGTGACGAGAATCGTAACCTCTCTCTCTT